>NC_134357.1:48579413-48778084 GCF_048569485.1 Anomaloglossus baeobatrachus
AGTAAGTATAGAAGTTCATGCTGTCTGTGTGCTATCTGGATGTCACACGGATAGCACAAGGACAGCACACGTGTGCCAATATCACAGCACACGGATGGGCCATAGGCACCTTCAACACGGCCGTGCAAAACTCAAATGTTTTTCACAGATGTGTGAACTGGGTCTAAACAAAAGTGGCCTTAGTTCGAGCTGGACTCATGACTCTTTTGAAAATTATGATTTTAAATCCAGTTTGACATAAATTTTCTAAGTAAGTAAACCAGCCTCATCAGGTAAAGTAGATCTATTTAAAGGGAACATGTCAGCAGATTTGGGGCCTATAAGCTGCGGCCACCACTAGTGGGCGTCTCCTCTTTCGGCTATCTTCGTCCTCCTTCTGAAGCCTCTGTGCATGACGCGTCCTATGTTATACACATTTGCCGATTCCGCGCAGGCGCACTACAATACTTCAATCTGCCCTGCTCAAAGTGAGCCTGCGCAGGACCTCAATGCCAACGAGTGTGGATGACGTAGGATGCATCATGCACCCCGGCTTTAGAAGAAAGATGACAAAGATGGCCGAAAGAGGAGGCACCAGCACCGGAGAATGCCCATATGACCCAACTCCATTGCACCGACCATTTAGGTAAGTATTATAAAGTGATTTTTACGTGCTACATGGGGGCCTGGGCGCTTATACACAGCATGTTAGAATGCTGTATATAAGAGCCCACTGTTGGTGTTCGCAGCTTATAGGCCCAAAATCTAGTGAAAAGTTCCCTTTAATAATGTTTGCAGTTTGTATTGTAATATCTGGTGATAGATCCTCTTTCATGTTAACAGGAAAAAGTAAATTGTGAGTGAAGCTGTTAAAGTTCATAGTTTACACGCAGCACCAATGATACAGTGAAAGTTTTTTTTAGGCTTTGTTGAAGACATAAGAAATAATTTAGATGAAGACAAAGGTTCAGTAATTAAAGCATTGCGGATCAATTATGATTCTTAATTAAGAAGCATAATTGATCCTTAACGCATCAGTTACTGTATCTGTGTCTTTGGCTAAATTATTTCTATGTTGATACTTCAACAAAGTGTAACAAAAAATATTAACTGGATCGTTGGTGCGGTGTATAAACTGTGAGGTCTAATAGTTTCACCAACAATTGGCATTGTCCTGTTAAGTTGAAAGAGAATCTGTGTCTTCATATGGATTGTTTCTATAAGGATAACCTAAGGAAGAGTAACAAGAATTTTTAACTGGGTCGTTAAGTGATGAATCTTCCTTCTTCCTTCCAGTTTGCTACATTGTCACGTGGTCCATGCATCTGTCTAGTTAGTGAGTGAGCGGAACTTTCTGTGCAATATATTTAAGGTTTGTATGGTTATATAATGGTACTATTACTAATAAGTCAGAGCCTGATGTGGTCTCGGGGGATCCAGAATTAGAAGGTCAAAGCGTGTTGTTGATCACAGATCCACTTTAGCGCCTGCTCGTCATTTACCCTAAGTTGGAGTGTATTTAATACCTTCCTGTACTGAAGGGGTTATGGTCCATTTCTATCCTGCAGTGATCTACCATGTAGTTGTAATCTTAATTACAGCCACTCCCTTCTGCTATAAGTATCCACCCCTCACTCCTTGGAATAATCAATAACTGTCTTCTGGTGATAGTGCGGCATATAATCCATCTCTGTCTTGATTACACGTGGCTTCATCAGTAGAGATGAGCAGTGTTCGAATCGAACTGTTCGCCAATCTCAAATTCGACCTGTTAGGCGATGTTCGAGTTGTTCGACGAACGCGAACAATTAGCTTCAAGTTCGACAGTTTGAGGTTATGTTCGATAACGGTTCGATCACCAAAAGCGTAACTGGCTTTTCACAGTAATACTGTCATTCAATGTTAATACAGTGGAACCTTGGTTGCCGAGAACAATCCATTCTGGGACTGTGCTTGTCAACCAAGTTACTCATTCAGCAAAGCAAGATTTCCCATAGGAAATTATTGCAATGCAGACAATTCCTTCCACAACTTGTTAAATGTCCCATCCTGGTCCCCTATTGTGCCATTCCACACATGCACAAACACACACACAAACACACACAAACATACACGCACACACACTTATTATGCTCACCTTACCTTCCGTTCCATCGCTGGTCTCCTGGGACTTGCAGTTCGCCGGTACAATATGTGTATCGGGTTGCCATCGCGACCGATGCCGGAACTTCAGCTGCCAGAGCGCTGACGTCAAAGGCAGGAGCCGCTTGTCTCTGATTGGCCAGCGCGCTGCCTTTGAGTAGCGTCTGACAGAGGAAGTTCCTCCCTCGTCGCGATGGTTACCCGATACGTTACACGTAGTTCGCCACTACAGGATGTGTATCAGGTAACCATCGCGAGGAGGGAGGAGGAGAAAGAGGAGGAGGAGAAAGAGGAGGAGGAGAGGGAGGGCACCATCATTTCTGTCCAGGACTTTTTCATGTGTTTTATTTTTTAAAAAATTCTGTGAAAGCAAAATAGCAGCAATGTCTGACTTTCACTTGTTATTTTTCATAGATTTTTTATTTCTTATTAATGTTTTCAGGTTCAAGTTATTTCTGTGACCATTGGGGTTTTTTTCTTTCATTCAACGAGGGGTACCAACAATTTTGACCACGTGTGTATTATAAGAACCTTCTAAAGAATAATATCAGGTTCTAACAATCAAATATGATTGTGACCTATGCAATTGTTTTGGAAAACATCTTTCTTCCAGATAAATGTGTTATGAAAACCTCGAGCACCAGTAAAGGTTACAGGTCAGACATCATGAAATTCATAATTTTTCTGCTCCATTTGCTCTCGCATTGCATTGAAGAAAAGGCATTAGTAATATCATATTTGGAAAAATAATACGTGGTTATTGAAGTTGACAAGCTGCGGAAATGTGTTCTAGTGTGTCAAGGGTTTCACTGCAATAATACAAAGTTGTGAGAACAACTGTATTATAGAAAGCAAAATTATCCCCTATGGGGATGAAGCAGTTTACTGAGAATGCAGGCTGGTGGCTTACAATAAATACTATGACTTGTTATTGCCATTTTTTGAGGAATCTACACTTGTGTGTAGTCACTGTATTGTAAATATGTTTCAAATCTTTATTTTTTATATAGCGCTAACATATTCCGCAGCCCTTTACATGTTCTTTATAAAGAGATGAAATGTATATATTGCAAATTTACACATAGAGTGGGGAAAATAAGTATTTGATTCTCTGCCAATTTTGCAAGTTTTCCCACCTACAAAGAATGAAGAGGTCTGTAATTTTTATCGTAGGTGCACTTCAACTATAACAGACAGAATAAAAAAATTCAGAAATTCATATTGTATGATTTTTAAATAACTAATTTGCATTTAATTGCATGAAATAAGTATGTGAAACAATAGAAAAACAGAAGTTATTATTTTTTATTATTATTTATTATTATTATAGCGCAATTTATTCCATGGCGGTTTACAAGTGAAAAGGGTATACATAAAAACTAGCACAACAATAATTAACAGTACAAAACAGACTGGTATAGGAGGAGAGAGGACCCTGCCCGCGAGGGCTCACAGTCTACAGGGAATGGGTGAGGGTACAATAGGTGAGGACAGAGCTGGTTGCTCAGTGGTGTACTGGACTGAGGGTTATTGTAGGTTGTAGGCTTGTTGGAAGAGGTGGGTCTTCAGGTTCATCTTGAAGCTTTCCACGGTAGGAGAGAGTCTGATATGCTGGGGTAGAACGTTCCAGAGTATGGGGGAGGCAGCAGAGAAATCTTGTATGCGATTGTGGGAAGAGGAGATAAGAGAGGAGTAGAGAAGGAGATCTTGTGAGGCTCTGAGGTTGCGTGCAGGTAGGTCCTGGGAGACTAGGTCACAGATGTAAGGAGGAGACAGGTTGTGGATGGCTTTGTATGTCATTTAGTACAGAAACCTTTGTTTGCAATAACAAAGCTCAGACGTTTCCTATAGTTCTTGACCAGGTTTGCACACACTGCAGCAGAGATTTCAACCAACTGCTCCATACAGATCTTCTTTAGATCCTTCAGGTTTCAGGGCTGTCAATGGGCGAGTTTCAGCTCCCTCCAAAGGTTTTCTATAAGGTCCAGGTCTGGACACTGGCTAGGCCATTCCAGCACCTTGAAATGCTTCTTACTGAGCAACTCCTTAGTTACCCTGGCTATGTATTTCAGGTCATTGTCATGCTAGAAGACCCAGTCATGACCCATCTTCAATGCTCTTACTGTGGGAACGAGGTTGTTGGCCATAATCTCACGATATATGACCCCATCCATCCTCCCTTCAATATGGTGCAGTCATCCTTTAACCTTTGCAGAAAAGCACCCCCAAAATATTAGGTTTCATCCCTCATGCTTCATGGTGGGGAAGGTGTTTTCAATGTTGTACTTATCCTTATGTTTCCTCCAAACACGGCGAGTGGACTTGATACAAAAAAGTTCTATTTTGGTCTCATCTGCCACATGACCTTTTCCAATGCCTCCTCTGGATTATCCAGATGGCCACTGGCAAACTTCAAATTGGTCTGGACATGAGCTGCCATGAACAGGATTTTAATCCATGACAGCGTAGTGTATTACTAACAGTAATCTCCCTGTTACGGGGGGACCGGCAGATTAGGACCAGGGGTATATATCCCAATCGCCAGTCGGGGCCCACCATGCTCCAGATGGTAATGGAGCTGCTGGCACCCTGTGGGTTAGGCGGAGACTATAGAGCTGGATGGCTCTGAGATAACTCAAGGAATCGGTCACGTGTGTAGGGACACGTCAGACCGGACGACAACCCAGTTAGCGTTTCGGTGGAGCGGACACTACTCCGACCACGTGTGTAACAACACGTCAGGCCGGATGGTAACCAGTTAGCATTGACTGAGAAGACCGCTGCGACAGCGCCCTGTCAGCCACGTGTGTAAGACACGTCAGGCCGAGCGGTCCTCCGATTAGCGTTTCTGGCCACCACTCGACTGGCCACGTGTGTAAAGGACACGTCAGACCAGGTAGTCACACCAGTAGCATTTGACTGGGAAGCCGAGGAGGATAATAGGGTTCACACACCCAATCCAGGAACACCCTGTTAACTTCACAGGGGTTCTGGGGTGCGCTGTCCATGCGCGTAGAGGGCACAATCGGACAGGTGGCGCAGCAGGTACACTGTCCGTGCGCGTAGAGGGCACAACCGGACAGGTGGCGCAGCAGGTACACTGTCCATGTGTGTAGAGGGCACTCTCGGACAGGTGACGCAACAGGTATTCTGTCCGTGTGCGTAGGAGGCACAACTGAACAGGTGACGCAGCAGCCGCAGCCCAGTTAACGCCACTGGACTGCTCTAGCACAACAGGAACGGTAGCAAGGAAGCACGGCGCCTGACCCTCATGTGCTGAGCCACGAATCTTGGCGTGACAGGCACCGTTCGTCTAGCCCTACCTACCGCTTCCAACAAGGCTTATGCCACCAAGAACTCTAAATGAAGACTGCGCGCCTCCATGTTGTCTCCAGCCCCTTTTATAACCTGGGTCCGCCCCAAACCCAGGGTGGAACCACCAAGGTCCAATAGCAGAGTGCCATGTCATCAGTGACGTCACATGCGACCTATCCGGAACCGCCACGTCATTGATGACCTCATGGCAGCCACGCCCCAAACACTTCACCAGTCATCGTCTGACGACCAATGGTGAGGTGCCAGATTATAGGGGCGGGCCTCTGCGAGCCAGTCTGGAGTTGCCATGTCATCAGGACAACTGACACCCTCTGCCCTATCAGGGCCTGCCACCTCACGGACATGCTCAGTGAGGTCCTTACCGGACCTAGCCTCTGATGAACTAAGTGCCTGAGCATGCTCAGTAGCCTGAGCAACAGGCTCAGAAAGCAGACTATCAGTTTGAGCATGCTCAGTAGGCACATCCCAGAACTTAGACACAGCATGAAGTCCAAGTACCTGTTCAAAGAGGCTATTAGGGTTAATTGTGGGAGCATGCTCAGTAGCCTGAACTGAGGACTTAGTCTCAGACATAACACAATCAGGCTGAGCATGCTCACTAGGCAAAACACCGGGCTTAGACTCTGGCTGGGGTAAATCGGCGCACGCATGCGCACTAGCCGCCTCTCCACACTTAGACGTGGTGGAAGGAACAGCCAACTGGACGACCCGAGGCACAGCCAAGAACGGCAGCCGGCACCTGGGCGCAACAGGAACCGCAGCAGGCTGCTTGCGGCTATGGCGGCGCCAGTTCGTAACACTCCCGTTTAGTTCTGGGCTGATTCCTGACCGTTCTCAAAATCATCCTTATCGCACGAGGCTAGATCTTGCATGGAACCACAGACTGAGTAAGATAGACAGTCAGCACGCGTTTCTTCCATTTTCTAGTAATTGTGCTAACAGTTGTTGCCTTCTCACCAAGCTGCTTGCCTATTGTCTCATATAAAGCACCACTGTGATATTTAAAATTTACTTTTTATTTCTACCTAATTAAAATACAATATGTAAAATCCCTAAACCAATTTGAGAACAAAGATCACTCACATCATAGGATTTTAAATAATGTGATCCGATAACATGGGTCAAGATGTGTAGTTTCCTGAACTCAAATTCACATTCACAGCTGCCACTGCTGTTTTAAGGCAGCCACGCAGGACACTGGTAAGTATAACGAGCCTGCTTTTACCTTATTTTCTTTATTCTTCCTTTATTTCTTTAATTACCCAAGTTGCCGGATCCGGATTGGTACCCTGAGTTCCACTTTTAAACCTGCACGGATGTGGACCTTTACAGTCCGGGTCCACCCATCACTACTCCCATGCCTCCCTGATGAAGGTGCACTTGCAGCAGTGATACGCGTTTGAGGATCATTATGCTACTGCAGCCCCACTCATAATTTAGCGGCCTGGGTACCAAGCACTGACGGTCACTAGGACAAAAATCAGGATCCCTCATACTCAGGAAGGGTCTATTGTCACAAGTGGGATTCGGTCTATACATTACACTGGATTTCTCCACTCCCCTTACAGGGTACAACCAGCAGGTTTGGTATTGATTGTATGATTCGTGAGTTAACTAGTTTGTATAGAACACATATTCAGCTGGTATCCAGTGTATTATAGTATTGATTGCAGATTGTGTTTCCTGATTTGTCCACTATTTGCCTTATTTTGTGACACCTGTATATTTTTGTTGATATATGTTGATTTTAAGCAGTTTTAATGTGTGTTTTTTGTACTAATAAAATAAATAATTAATTGTGATTGATGGTAGTGTGCCCCCTTCATGCATTGTCTTTCTTCTCCTTCAATAGTCAATTTGCTAGCACGGCGCACCCCCATGATTATGGTATGTGATAGAAGTAGTGCATCTCATTTAATTAATTATATTAGCCATGCCAATACTTGACATGGCCATGATGGGGCCAGAAGTGCCTTTCAACAAGCTTTATTCTGATGACAAACTCGAACAGGAATCGGATGTACAGGACAAAGTTTGGGTTCACTCATCCCTAATTATTAGTGATACATGTCTACAGCCAATTATTATGATTTGAAGAATTTGTGAAGAATGGCTGTTTAGACAGGACACTTTTAGCTCCACATCACATTACTCTTACCCTCACGTCTTCTCCTGCTGCGGTTACCAATAGTAAAGACCTCCTGGCTAAATCAGTGGCAGCACACCGGTGGCTCAACTCCACACCAACCCATTATTGCCATAACTTTGGGTCAATTTTGCTTACACTTAATTACATTAAACTTAACTAAGGTAAAAAAAAAAACAATGTAAGAGGATGGCCTTTTACGAGTACCTAGATATGTGACAAGGTACTTACCTTATTTTTAGGTTTATAAAATACCCCAGATTATAAGATGCACCCCAAATTTAGAGGAGGAAAATGGGAAAAAATGATTTTTAATGTTAAAATGAGGGTGCGTCTTACAATCCTAGTGTGTCTTAATCCAAATGCTCACCAGGGGGGAGCGGTGGTGGTGGAGCGGCTCAGGGAGGTCACAGGAGGCAGGGCCGGGATGCTGCAGGCTCAGAGTAGGGGGGGTGTTGCATCTCAGGAGGGCCAGGCAATACTGTGGCCTCAGGGGTGTCAGAGTGGCGAACGTCATTGATCTGATTGTGTTTTTTTTGTGGGTGTCACTGCATTGGAGCGACTCAAGAGGGTCATAGGACATGGTATAGCTGCAGCGGCGGGCACCTGATCTGACTGCGGGCTCCATTGAATCCCCTGCGGTTGATGTGATGGACTTCAAGAAAATGGCCGAAAAGGCGGCGTGTGCGCAGAAAGGCTTCTGCAGCCATTTTCTTGAAGTCCAGTGCGTCAATCTGCACATGCAACACCTCCACAGCCATTTTATCGAAATTCATTGCGTCAACCGTGGGCGATTCAATAGAGCCTGCAGTCAGATCAGGCGCCTGCCGCTGACACAACACTGCAGTACCACCCTCATTATTGCTGACCCTGCCTCCTAGCACCTCGCTCCACCACTGCTGCCCCGATAAGCCATATCTGCATTGTAATGTGTGCACCCCCATTTTACCCCCAGTTTTGAGGAGGGGAAAAAAGTGCATCTTACAATCCGGAAAATACAGTTTTTTTTGGAATCTTCGTCTATCAGAAAAAAAAAATTTTAACTATGGTTCCATTAGCCTTTGAGGCCACATGGTGAAAAGGTGGTTTCTCATGTGCCTTCAATTCACTGGGCGATATACAAAGTACTTGGCATTTATTGCATTTGATGCCTGACATTTACTTCTACACATCTAAAATTAATGAAGCTTTAAGAAAGCAATATTAGTTTAAAATTATAATTGTATTCAAAATTAATATATAAAAATATGTAGGTAAAAGTTCCTCTGTTTAATAACATGGACCAGGTAATAAAGTGATCTTATATACTATGATATTATTGCAAGGTACAATTAATAATATAGTATAATAAAATACATCAATATATATCATTGTAACCCTTACATATGAACATTAAATAAATAGATATGGTACCCGTACTATATGGTATTGGTACCAGTTTTTATAAAGGTAACAAGAGAGTACAATAAATATGTGTAAAAGTACTCCTGAAGATGCAGAGCGAAACGTACATCGAGTAGTGGGACGTGGGTCAAGCCGCCAGCTACAGTAAGCAGGAACTATTATATTTATATTCAAAAGTAATATATTAATATATGTAAGTAAAAGTTCCACTGTATAATAATCAGGGACATGGGAAAAATTAGCAGCCAGGTAATAAAGTGATCATATAAACTGTAATATTATTGCAAGGTACAATTCATAATATAGTATAATATAATACATCAATATATATCATTGTAACCCATACATATGAAAATTAAATAAATAGATAAGGTGCCCGTGCTATATGTTAATGGTACCAGTTTATATAAAGGTAACAAGAGAGTACAATAAATATGTCTAATATTACTCTGGAGAAGCAGGGCAAAACGTTCGTCGGGTAGAGGGATGTGGGTTGAGCCACCAGCCACAGTAAGCAGGAACTATTATTGTCTATGTGACTCCTATACTAATACGATCCTGGGTGATCGTTTGCACATGGAAGTAAATCTGAAGTACTATTAGTCATATTTATTGTACTCTCTTGTTACCTTCATATAAACTGGTACTATTAAAATATAGCACGGGCACCTTATCTATTTATTTAATTTTCATATGCTTTCTTAAAGCTTCATTTTGTCTGGATACCTACAATCAGACTATGTTGAGACAAGTGTAGCCTCACCACCTCAGTGTGGGGGAGGGGGAAAAAACCCCTAAACAAACAATTTAGAAATTCAGAAATACAGCATACCAATATAATTGTACATAGAAGGCAATGACACATAATGCTATTAGTATATTTACCAGTGTGATAAGGTGGTAATAAGACTGTCTGTGACCCCTCACTCCGACACGTGTTTCGCTCTGTTGCTTTCTTAAGGAGCGTGACCAGAGTGGGAGACACCGCAGCTTAAATATCCCTGAAGACCAATAGCGTTGTGCCAAACAGAATTATACTAATAGCATTATGTGTCATTGCCTTCTATGTACAATTATATTGGTATGCTGCATTTCTGAGGAGGGCTGTAACTTATGAAATGACCAATTGAATATCTGTTTTATTATTCATACAATATTTATTTATTGATTGATTATTTATTCTGGATGCCCCTTTGAATTTTTTACCTTGTCAGCACTTAAATTGTGGGAATTCCCTTAAGGCATGTAACTAATGTATGCAGTTTTATATGTAGGTGGTTGTTATTCTAGTCCCTGTTAAATTCTAGATATATGGGACTATAACTAGCATTTTTGTCTGCCTGTGACCCTTAATACTATATCTATCACGTAGCATCTTTCTTCTTGCTGTATATTTATGAATTTTAATATATATCAATAAAATATTGTTTTTAATCCTTTAACATTGTCACTTCTTCATTGAACATGTAAAAATGTTCAAGGTTGGTTGTAATATTATATTGAAGTGCGGTTAAATTATTTTGGATTATTGGTTGAATATTCATCTAAAATTAATGTATCTTTTATACAGTTATTCTATTATTATCCACAACACTTTATAGTCAAATTTCTAGGCAATCCGTCCAGCTTAGATATAGCTCTGCTCACCGTACAAACTCTCTCGTAAGATGTGCAGCATTTCTCTTGCTAAGTCCCTCTTTAGATCTATATTCCCGTGAAAGTTCTGTATTCCGGCTGCATTCCTGTTCTATTGCCGCTCCCTGCTAATAATGAACAAAATGTCACTCTTTCCTTCCAGGCTTTACTTCACCTCGTCATTGTCATTGCAGGTGGTAGGACAGAAAGGGAAAAATGAAGTGTTCCTGTAGCATGTATTGGAAGAATAGAAGTTCATAAATATTCTATGCATCAACTTTATATGTGCAAAAGTTCAAAACTTCCCCCTGTTGACAATTCCATCATTCATTGAAGAGAGTGCTGGGAATTTTTCAATTTTTAGTGAATTATGCTCCATCTATTTTCCCTGTAGGATGTTATGCGGTTATTTCTGAATTCATCAGTGCCCCCTGTACTTCGCTTGTGCTTTTTTTTGGTTCTTTATTTTCATTAAAGGGCTATAACATATTTCTTTCCGATTCTTGACACAATGGAATTATTCTAGTAGTTGTTATTAAACTAGATGTCTCCAGCTATGCTTCATAGGGGGTGAATTATGCAAGTGGGTCAGAGCATGTGATATATTGACAATATGTTCCATATAAACTGTAATATGATACAAGAAGAAATTAAAGCAGATCTGTCACCAGATTTTACAGCACAAACCGAATACATTATTTAGACCTGATAAGGCCGGTGTACTTATTTTTAAAATACATTTCAAAATGGATGCATATTTTTATTTCAAAGTCTAAACATTAAGGGAACTTGTCATGTCCCCACATAATATTAACCTGCATATATAGGGTTAATCTGCAGGATAATAGTGTGACGCCGCTGACTCTATCAGGGAACTGCACTCTCCTTTCTCTTAGTGCAGAACCCAGCCTCCATGGTTCTGGGTTCCTTCCTACATACTAGTATTGCTTCTATCAGCACTCAAATCTTAACCACACCTCACACCACACCCTGTCAGACACACCAGTGGGTTGGTCTAGCTGGAATATGGCCACCCGCCTAGGGGTCAGGCAGACTGGTGGGAGGGATTAAGTCAGTTCTAGAGCAGCCCTCAAAAAGTGAGGAGCTGAGGGATTTGTAGCTCCCTATGTGACCTTGGTTGGGTCGCAGACGGTGGTCTGGGACCAGAGGAGTCGGAGTCCCGGTCGCAGGGTATTGGAAAGGGTGTACTGACTTAGTTTTGGAGAACAGTCGGCACCAGCAAGTCCAGTAACCGAACCGGTACCGAGCACGGCAGGGTTAAGGACCCTAGATCGGGGAGTAGCTTCCCGCAACCTGATAATTAACCTGTGGAGGATAGTCTCTTTATGAACTTTCCCCAAGAGCTCAGAGATCAAAGGCACCAACACAACGAAGGGGATAGAGCTTATCAGCTTATGTGACCTACAGAAATCCCAAGTGTCAGCCATCGAGAGCACAGCTCCAGTATATAAATATAGGGAGCGGGACCCTGACAGCTTCAGGCCAACGGGTCACTTAGGAACTTCTACACTTGTGCAAGGAGGCAGGCTCCGTACCACTAAGCAATACCAGTAGGGACGGATACCCGGACGGGATCCCCAAAGCGGCAGCGGTACCCAGAGACTTGGTTTACTCATGTGTCAGAGCCTACTTAATGATTGCGCTAACACCTTCACAGCCTGAGTGAGTACACTGCCCTCTCTGCGCCCAGGCAGCCTGTGCAAACCACTGCACCATCCACCTACCTCCCTCCAGAGTCCTGGGGGCCTCCCCTACCCGTGGAGGGATCACCACCTGGCTGTCCCACTCCATCTCCCCTGGGTACTCCCATCGACAGCGGTGGTACTCCCCTTACTGTGAACCACGGGTGGCATCACGAACTACCACTTGTAAATAACTTCCCCCCTTTTTAAATCGATTGGCCGCTGAGCCCCGGGACCGGGAACCCTCGAGCCACAGCAAAACCCATATCCAAGCAGTCCGTCTGCTCTAGGGGGTGGCACAATAGCATAAGAAAAGTTCCCAGCTGCCGTAACGTACTGAAAATGGGGCACCCGAAAGTGAACTTTATGCCCCCAGTGAGCTTCCTACTTTTAGTCACAGAGGTGTGTAAAAGATTTGCAAAGTCCTGCTCTCTCCTCTCATGCTGCTGCTCCCCATTTTTTGCAAGTCTGTATATGGATGGGTCTTGAGAATTGAATAGTAACAATCTTCACACCCCGGGGGAGTAACAATCGCGATCAAAGGAGTTTGTGACTGCGACCAGGCCCGGTGGTAGGGGGTTGGCCCACTGACCACAGCACCTGCTTCAAATGCATTGCTACAGAGACTCATCGAGTCCCTGCACTGCAATTCAAAAAAAGACTATACATTGGCCAGAAGCTGACGTCGGCGTACTCTTGACTTGGGTGCATGACAGTGACCTCATGTGATGCAATAGCAGTGGCATTGATGTCAGCAGCCAGTGCGCGCTGGCTACATAGGAGGACGCTGCTTGACGTATGAGCCGGGGAAAAGTGAAGAATGTTTTTTCTTGCTTTAGAGATAGAATGGAGACATATATACCAGGAAGGGCACATATTTACCAGGTTGGAGACATATATTACAGGATGGGACCTAGGATGGGGATATATTTACCAGAATACCAGGTAGGGGACATATTTACCATGATGAAAACATATCTACCAGGATGGGAATATATACCAGGATAAAGCCTACAAGGGGAACATATTTACCAGGATGGGGAACATATTTACCAGGATGGGGTACATAGTTATCAGAATGTGATCATATATACAAGGATGGGGGACATATTTACCAGGATGGGGGCAGGTATACTAGGATGGGTTCAGGATGGGGGACATTTACCAGGATAGAGGACATATATATTAGGATGTGCAACATATTTACAAGGAAGGAGCTCACGATGGGGAACAGTAGAACAGGATGGGGGACTTTACTACATAATGAAGGGAGGGCAATTCATATGTCTTTATAGGATTTAGAACAGTACAAGGTACAAGAGTCCATACAGCTGACCAACATACGGATGAGGGGGAGGGACCCAGGTCCAAATTTTGCACCGAGACCCATGAAACTCTAGTTATTCCATTCTGCACACTTATGTACTGTATATACTGTAATGTAATTTTATTGAATACAATACCCAATATCAGGGCCAGCTCCAGGTTTTTGTGGGCCCCGGGCGGAAGAGTCCCAGTGGGCCCCATAAACACGCACGCACACACACACACACACAGATACGTACATATACATATTTAAAGACAAACTCACAAAATACATATAAACAGACAAATCTATACAGTCATATACACTGACATACATAGATACACATCATACATGCCTACAGACAGACACACACAGCTCTGCTGCATACAGACACACACACTGTTCTGCTGCATACATACAGAGACACACACACTGCTCTGCTGCATACATACGGACAGACACACACTGCTGCTGCATACATACATACATACAGACACACACATACTGCTCTGCTGCATACATACATACAGACACAGCTCTGCTGCATATATAGACACACACAGCTCTGCTGCATACATACAGACACACACTGCTCTGCTGCATACATACAGACACACACTGCTCTGCTGCATACATACAGACACACACACTGCTCCAGCGTTTTTTTTTATTGGTTGCAGTCAGACCCGCCCCCACGCTGAGTTACAGCTGTCTCACTGCAACCAATCACAGCCGCCGTTGGGTGGGTCTATATCATGCAGTATAATAAATAAATAATTAAAAAAAAAATGGCGTGCGGTCCCGCCCAATTTTGATATCAGCCAAGGTAAAGCCACATGGCTGAAGGCTGGTATTCTCAGGATGGGGAGCCCCATGTTATGGGGAGCTCCCCAGCCTAAAAATATCAGCCAGCAGCCGCTGGGAATTGCCGCATCCATTAGATGCGACCGTCCCGGGACTCAACCCGGCTCATCTCGAATTGACCTGGTGCGGTGGCAATCGAGGTAAAAAGGAGTTAATGGCAGCAGCCCATAGCTGCCACTAAGTCCTAGGTTAATCATGGCAGGCGTCTCCCCGAGATACCTTCCATGATTAACCTGTAAGTGAAAGTAAATAAACACATACACCCGAAAAAATCCTTTATTTGGAATAAAAGACAAAAAAAACACCCTCTTTCACCACTTTATTAAAATCCCCAAATACCCCTCTAGGTCTAGCGTAATCCACACGAGGTTTCGCATCCAGCTGACAGGAGCGGCAGTAGAACACCGCCGCTCCTGTGAGCTCCACGCAGCAACTGAAGTGAATCGCGCTGTCAGCGGGGACGTCACTGAGGTAATGCTGGGATGTGTGCGGTGAAGATGTGGGCGGTAATGTCGGGATGTGTGCGGTGAAGATGTGGGCGGTAATGTCGGGATGTGTGCGGTAATGTCGGGATGTGTGAGGTAATTAGTTGGGATGTGTGCGGTAATGTCGGGATGTGTGCGGTAATGTCGGGATGTGTGCGGTAATGTCGGGATGTGTGCGGTAATGTCGGGATGTGTGAGGTAATTAGTTGGGATGTGTGCGGTAATGTCGGGATGTGTGCGGTAATGTCGGGATGTGTGCGGTAATGTCGGGATGTGTGCGGTAATGTCGGGGTGTGTACAGTAATGTCGGGATGTGTGCGGTAATGTCGGAATGTGTGCGGTGATGTCGGGATGTGTGAGGTAATGTTGGGATGTGTGAGGTAATATTGGGATGTGTGAGGTAATTAGTTGGGATGTGAGCGGTGATGTCGTGATGTGTGAGGTAATGTTGGGATGTGTGAGGTAATATTGGGATATGTGAGGTAATTAGTTGGTATGTGTGCGGTAATGTCGGGGTGTGTGTGGTAATGTCGGGATGTGTGCGGTGATGTCGGGATGTGTGAGGTAATGTCGGGATGTGTGAGATAATGTCGGGATGTGTGAGGTAATGTTGGGATGTGTGAGGTAATTAGTTGGGATGTGTGCAGTAATGTCAGGGTGTGTGCAGTAATGTCGGGATGTGTGCGGTAATGTTGGGATGTGTGCGGTAATGTCGGGATGTGTGCGGTAATGTCGGGATGTGTGCGGTAATGTCGGGATGTGAGAGGTGATGTCGGGATGTATGTGGTGATGTCGGGATGTGTGCGGTAATGTCGGGATGTGTGCGGTGATGTCGGGATGTGTGGGTTGATGATGAGGGTTCTCTCTCTCACGCCTAAAGAAAACTTAACGCAACGCGTTATTTCACTGGAATCCGTGGCCTTTATTATTACACTTTTTGCAACGCAAGTGTGAAACTAGCTAAGGGACGGCAGCCACAGTTTCCTGCCAAGGACTGCGGTCCCTGGAACTCGGCCCGGGGGCAGCAGAACTGAAGGAGAGTGGGCAGGGCCCGGGGGAAGCTGAAGTGACGAGGCCGAGTGGGCCCCTCCAGCTCTCCAGGTCCCCGGCATTTGCCCAGGTATGCCGGGTGCTGACGTCGGCCCTGTACAATATATATATAAAAAAGTTTTTTTTTAAGAAACAAAATGCCTCCAACACTGACATCCAAAAAATGTTATACAAATAAATAAGTAAGAGAAATCCAAAATATAGTGAAAGAATGTACATATGCTATGTAGCACCGCCATTCCTGCACTTCCCTGCCTCTCGCCAGCAGGGACACAGACATACTAAGTATCATGGAACGAGGAGGAGAAAAAACGATCAAAGCCCAATAAAAATGAAAATCAGAATTGTACAAAATCAATTAATTTTTTATTTTCACAAGTGAATGTGTGGACACAACATATACATCATATATATACAGCGGAATTTTGCAATTATAAATGCTAATTACATAGTGTTTGAGGCTACAGCCTCTATCCATGCATACAGTCTCCCAAAAATCATAATTGGCTATGTATATATGCCCATAACAGCACACTATATATGCTACTCATTGTATGGCCCATGATCCAAATGAGACTATATATATAATAAAATGTCTATGCCGGCATAGTTGGAAATAGATTTATCAATAATATCCAGCACATCTGTCTACAAGGAGATCGCTAGCAACCATGTACATCCTATAATAGCTCATTACATATGGTTAGATATCATATGTCCCATAACATAGAGGGCAGCAGATCATATACATACTGAGATCAAACCACAAGTAGATCCTATTGCATGGATGTAATTACTACAAGTGGCCAGCAGGTGTCACTATATCGAGGGTCTTCCCAGAGCCTATGTATAACAAAGCTCTGCTACGATGTGCTAGACCTATATGATTATAGATATAGGAAAGCCGATCATCACTACCGCATATTGCGGCATAAGCCGATCATAGCTGCCGCATATTGCGGCATACCAAAGGCAACAAGCCACAGAGATTTACAGAGATTTACAAAGCAATGTAAGATATATTTACCGCTGTAATATAGGACTCCCGACACATGTTTCGGCTTCTCAACCTGACGAAGGTTGAGAAGCCGAAACACGTGTCGGGAGTCCTATATTACAGCAGTAAATATATCTTACATTGCTTTGTAAATCTCTGTAAATCTCTGTGGCTTGTTGCCTTTGGTATGCCGCAATATGCGGTAGCTATGATCGGCTTATGCCGCAATATGCGGTAGTGATGATCGGCTTTCCTATGTCTATAATCATATAGGTCTAGCACATCGTAGCAGAGCTTTGTTATACATAGGCTCTGGGAAGACCCTCGATATAGTGACACCTGCTGGCCACTTGTAGTAATTACATCCATGCAATAGGATCTACTTGTGGTTTGATCTCAGTATGTATATGATCTGCTCCCCTCTATGTTATGGGACATATGATATCTAACCATATGTAATGAGCTATTATAGTATGTACATGGTTGCTAGCGATCCCCTTGTAGACAGATGTGCTGGATATTATTGATAAATCTATTTCCTACTATGCCGGCATAGACATTTTATTATATATATAGTCTCATTTGGATCATGGGCCATACAATGAGTAGCATATATAGTGTGCTGTTATGGGCATATATACATAGCCAATTATGATTTTTGGGAGACTGTATGCATGGATAGAGGCTGTAGCCTCAAAAGCTATGTAATTAGTATTTATAATTGCAAAATTCCGCTGTATATATATGATGTATATCTTGTGTCCACACATTCACTTGTGAAAATAAAATATTCATTGATTTTGTACAATTCTGATTTTTATTTTTATTGGGCTTTGATCGTTTTTTCTCCTCCTCGTTCCTAAGTAATTTGTACGATTTATGCCCTATTCGATATAGTCCTAATTCACAACTGAGCTTATTATATATGCTATATAGCAATTTGTGATACTGAAAAAATGCATTTTATGTTACTGGTTACGATTTTCAACATTTCTAAGTATCATGGTCAGATTGTGCTATTCTTTGCTACCCTACGGCTGTTATGTGCTTCTCTACTCTCTCATCCTCCCGTAGCCTGTGTACATCACACAGGCGCTTCAGAAATGCGCTTTGGGTGTAGCTGCGCACATCTGCCCTCCTCTTAAAGGTCCGGCATGCATTTTCCCGGAAATGCCTCTCAGTCTTACTACATGAGTCAAGTATCAAAGCAGCAGATGTAATAAAAAATCTCTTTATAGTGTGGCAAGATATTATAAACAATGAGTAAGGAATGATGATATAATTAATGTAAGACCGCAGACCCCGAACCCCAATATAAGTCTAGGAAGACCCAAACTTTTGTGCTGTAAAATGGTTGTAAAATGGCTCCAGCCTAGTTTTGATAATCGGCGCAGGAAAAGACGACAACTGTAGGCTGTTACCCCCAGATTTCTGTCACTTTGTTCAGCTCTTCCCAAATGCCCTGGTATGCTGGCAATTTGGGTAATACTCTTGTGGTTGATTGACAGTTGGCATCAAGTCTAGGGGTTAGTAATGAAGAAGCATATATCAGACACCCCCATTACTAACCTGTTAAGTATAGAGTTAAAAAATATACACAAATGGGAAAAAGTTAATTTGAATAAACACTCCCCCATACACCCTGTGTTACCAATTTAGTGAATAAAGAAAACTTTGACTTTCTGACATAATCCATTTGGTGAATAATGACTTCCCCATATTCTCTAATTTACCAATTTATTAACTATAAAGAAATCCGGGAAGTTCCAATATAATCCAAAGGAGCTATGTCACACGACATTCAGATTCCTATGGAGCGGCGTTCTGAGAAAGTTTTCAGCACCTGAAATTTCTCAAGAGTGGTGACATAGCTAACTCAGTGATGTCACCGCTACTGAGAAATTCTGTATATCCCCCTGACCGGCAGTGATCTATGCAGCCTCGTTCTGAGAACATTTTCAGAATGATATGTGATGCATAGCCAAACACCAATTTTGATGTTAGGTTCACTTGATGAGGTAGATTCTCTAAGGCTAGGTTCACATTTCCGTCATTTTGTATCAGTCACAATCCGCGGCTCTGGTAAGCAACGGAATCCGTTTGGCGAACGGCAGGAACACAGCATGTAACGTTTTTTGAGCAGCGGAATCCTTTTGATTTCGCTGCTCATGCTCTTGGCGGCCGAACGATCAGCTGATCGCCCGGCAGCCGCCTTCTGTGAGCGATCAGCTGATCACCCTGCAGCCGGCTGCTGTGAGCGATCAGCTGATCACCCAGCGGCCGGCTGCTGTGAGCGATCGGCTGATCACCCGGCGGCCGGCTGCTGTGAGCGATCAGCTGATCACCCGGTGCCCGGCTGCTGTGAGCGATCAGCTGATCACCCGGCGGCCGGCTGCTGTGAGCGATCAGCTGATCACCCGGTGGCCGGCTAATGAGAGCGATCAGCTGATCGCTCTCATTAGCCGGCCGCCGGGAGATTCTCTGTTTGCTCTCAAAAGCCGGCAGCCGGCTATTGTGAATGATCAGCTGATCGTTCTCTCTCTCACGTTTTACAACGGAGTCCGACAATTAATTCTTATTCTTGTCATCCGTTGTACAACGCATCAGTCACAAGCGTCAAGCAACGCATGTGACTGATGGAAAACAACGGGAATGTGAACCTAGCCTAAAACTCAAGTTTCGGATGGGCACATGGACCCCGGGTGTTGATGCAGCAAGATGTAAAGGAGCGAGGACTTGGCACGCAAAGGAACTAAGTAGAGATGAATGCAAGCACAACTGCAAAAACCACACATGGTGGAAAACACCAAAAAAAGGACTGAAATCTCAATCCCAAGACACAGATATGTGCCTTGATGAGTCTTAACTAGATCTAGGGAGGTTATTTCATCAGACAACTTGCAAAACCCGATCTGGAGCACAACATAGGCAGCATGTCCAGGGGAAGGAAGCGGAGCCCGAGTTATATGGGACTGCTGTGTTACATTCGGGCAGAGTTCTTGAAAAATTTTAGTCCATTCCTCATGCACAAAGGTCTCCAGTTCACTAATAGTCTTAGGTTGTCAAAAGAGAGGTCCAAAAAGTTAAGAAATCATTGAAAATGCATTGAAAATTCCTAGATATATATTCCAAAGTATACTCTAGCTTGTAAGTTCAAAGATAAATGAAAGTTGACCACACTACCTGGACGTGGCAGGAAGAGGAAGCCTTCACTGACTGACAGCAGATTTCTAAGAAGATAAATGTTGTTTGCACATGAAAACACATACTACACTGATGAGCACAAAGGTAACAATGTATAGAAGTTTTAACTTTCAGGCTCCATATCTCACTATACACTGCAGCTTTGAACATGAGACTATTTTAATTTTATATGCAGTATTCTTGGCTTTTTCATACATAAATCTGATTGCACCTGCTTAGCATATGATTAGTTATGCAGATTTTTGTCATGTCCCTCCAGTGTTACAGTTTTGCTCTTGATGGTGGAAAATCTTTTTCTCCCTGTATACTACAATGTACAACCTGTTCTCACATTGCTTAATAGCTCAGTGTATTATTTGCGGCTATAAGAGGGCGGCTAGTCGGGGACGTACCACCCATAGATGGTATTTCTAAAGATCCTTTATGATATGCTAATGTTGCCAGGGACAAGTCATGAGGACTAGTCCCTGACAACATTAGCTTATCATAAAGGATCTTTAAAAATACCATATATCTATGCTATTATATGCAGGGACAGCTAGGCAGGGATTAGCAATATGCTCCTAGAACTGCTCGTGGTTCTGGGTGCATATTGCACATGACAGGTTCCCTTTAAGAGAGACCAGGTTGCCTGTTGGACACTGCAATGTGAACAGCATCCAACGCCATAGAAATAATCCACGTGTGCGGATCCGGACAGTGCATGACAAGATGTATTGGTGGCAAACTGCAGAGGCGTGATATTGATGAAGAAAATTAATGAAGATCTGGACTGGATGGAGAACAAAAAGAAGGATTAGAAATTCAATCTGAGACGATGTCACCTGTAGGTCACTAAATGTCACTGTATATTATACCTCTTCATTCCATCAGTCCTGTATTGCTGTAATGTCACATGATAGGAACATCTATAGCATATGTTAACCTGCAATTATATGACTTAGATTAGATATATTTTTTTTTAAATGCACCGTCTGCAGGCATACCTCCTTCCAGGAAAGGGAAACCATTGCTAAATATGTAAATCTACCCCTACCTAAAAATGCTCAAAAAACCTTGAGTCAAACAAGAAGCCACCAGTATCATACATGGTAAATGGTTGGTAGAAAATCCGGTTGAAAATATTGCCCTTCCATTTCCAGTTATGAAAACCCATTTAAAAAATATTATCTATTTTGCATGTGGCACAATGAATTCTATTGACCGTTGTACAGTAAATGTGAAAAATATATATTTTTGGAGAAATACTACAAGCAGCTTAAAGTTAACTTAATGTCTATAAGTTACGCTACAGCAGATAAATGATTAATAGCATTATGCATCCTTGCTGTTCACACTATAGGGAAACGCCACATTCATTCCTATTAATAAGGCCTCCCAGCGTTAGCATGATTTCAATACTCTTTATTTTTTTTGTCATGGTGTGAGCCTGGAAAACAATACATTGCAGCTCCTATTACAAATAGGTGTCAATATCTGCAGTACATTATCTGAAAAATATTCCATAGTCAAATTCAACAGGGGGGGGGGGCGCCACCAATACACAGGAATATCGCTGTCTGGCCATAAAATTCCTTCTATCACACAGGAAGGGACCAATATTTTAAATGGCACAGGGGAATGGTGACAGACTGTGCATTGGGGTGCAAAAGCTTGAAGTTTCACCTCTGCCAGCATAAATAGTATATGTATCGGTGCCGCCCCCACGTCAGCAGCCGGGCTGCTCGGATCCGGATCCGCGGTGGCTCGAGGGGCGTCCGGACCCGGGGGTCATGCGGCCACTCAAATAAAGGGGGTATTTACAGGGGATTGTATATTTAAAGTTTGTGACGCCACCCGTGGTGTGTGGTAAGGTGGAGTAACACCGCTGCAGCTGGGAGTACCCGGGGGCGATGGAGTGGGCAGCTAGGTGTTTAACCCCTCCACGGGTAGGGGGGATGCCCCGGGACTTGGTGATGGTGTTGGGGAGTGCCATTGGGAGTGAAAGGGTCACTTGCGTACTCAGTCCATAAAGCTGACACTGACAACTTGGTAAACCAAAGTTCTGGACACCGCTGCTGCTGAGGGGAGCACGATTGGGTCCCGTTCCCACTGGTGTTGCCTGATGATCTGTGACCTTCCTCTTGGCACTAAGTTCTCTTGCTAATTGGCCCCTGTAGTGTAGAACTAGTCGGGTCCCGCTCCCCAGTGTGGCTAACTGAGGGAGCTTGCTCTCAGGGTTTACGCTTGGGATTTCCTGGACCGTTTTAGTGGAAAGTCCTATCCCCCTCGTTGCGCTAGTACCCCGATTTTTTTACCCTAAAGCTACTCCCTGACCTAGGGTCCACGTACCCCGTTGTGCCTTGGTCCCAGCCCGGTGATGGTTCAAGGCCGCCGGCTGTCCTCCTCGACAGTTCCGTGCCCCTTGTCACGATCCCCTGCGACCGGGGCTCCAGCTCCTACTAGGCCCAGACCACCGTCTGCTACCTAGTGACTTCCAAGGAGCCCGGCTCCTGACCTCCCCTCTCCTTCACTCCTACACTTCCTCTCTCCTACCAACCTACTGGCCTACTCATCTCCTGACACTCCTGACCTCCCCTTACCAACCCCCCCAGTGGGCGACACTACTCCACTCAGGCCGTCCACTGGTGTGTCTGGTGGGTGTGGTGCAGAGTGTTCCTAGGATTTTGATTGGCTGATGTTGGCAACACCATTAGTTGGGGACTTGTAACCAAGGAGGAGGTGGATATTGCACAGAAGGGCAGATTGCACAATACCCTGTGATGACCTGATAGGCCAGGGTGTCACATATCTACCAGCAGCTAGTGGGCTGCAATGCAAGGGCCCCTGAGAGCTACATGTTGGCTTCAAACCATTGGCTGGGAAATAGAGATGAGTGAACCTGAGGTTCGTTGTTTGGCGGTCAGACTTTACAAAAAAACTAGAGTTTGGATGCTTTCTGTATGAACACCACTCACATGAGCATCATAGTGCTTGAGTATGCTCGGTGCGAGCTGCTTGTAGTGTTTGATCGGCTCACACTGGGGTTAACAGCATAATCAGATGAAGTGTGCACCAAAAAAACCCCAAAAAACAAAAAACGTTCACCCACTCAAGCAAGTGATCTGTTTACGGCTGGCTGCATGTGGGTGGAGACCCAAACTGCTCAATTAGTGACTTCCATTGGGGTTCAGATCAAGTCCAAGTTCCAAACAAAACTTTATCTTAAGTCTCGCTGCACCCGCTGAACCGAACTTTCACAGATCCACTCATCTCTATTGTTGAACAATACATGGGGTTTGATGTTCCCAAGTAAGCATGAGCAAAAACTGCTGAGGACTCCCTGCAAGAACAATTTTTTATCTATGTACTGATGAGCCTCCTTAGGTAACGATATACTTGTCAACTTTTCAAGGCCAGGACCCGGTAGAAGGAATCTTCTGGTGTAACCAACCTCCTTTGCATGCTCCTCTCGGTACCCTGCCCCCCTGCATGTCATGCTTCCTATCTCACCATGACTTATTGACCTGTAACCCAACTCTCCACACCAGGTTCCCCTCCTCACCATACGATTTTGGATGACGAAACCTTCTCAAATCACTGGACTTGCTAAGACTTTTTGACTAGTCCAGGAATTCACTTAACGTCTACATGAAGTGTATACTTACTGTGACCTTGTAGAGAGGCGAGTGCCAGTTGAGCACCAGGTATGCCCATCCCTATTCCTAAAAATTGGTTGAGGAATTGAATGAAATATAGTACAGAATGCAAGAGCCGAGTAAGTGAAAAAGCCATTTATTTCACTGCATGGCCCATATACACAGTATATATCAGTGGTTACATTTCTGTAATTTAACCATGATGTGCTTATGTGGCTTTCTATGTAATCAGCAGTAGGAATTTTGCTGTAAGCATTTTCAGGACAAGCTGTAATTGCATTTTCTCAAATGCTTCCGAGCAGAGTCTTCATGTGCAAGTGATTGCATTTATATAAAATATTACAGTTTAGTATTGTGTCAGCATTAAAAATGACATAACAAGGTCAATAATGAAGGAAAGGTAATTGTACTCTCAAGTAACTATTCAGAATGTATTGTGAGTTCCTATACTAAATCTAAAAGCAAATCACAGCAAAAGGACTAAAATCAAAATAAAATCACAGAAGAAAGCAGCCATACTTACTAATACTTGGTCACATTACTAATGCCCTGCACAATGCAGAAGACCTCATGTGTATAGCGGCCTTAAAGGGGTTGTCCACTACTTTTACATTGATGGCCTATCCGTAAGATAGGTCATCAATAGTAATATAATAATATAATAATATTTATTCAGTTATATAGCGTTATTAATTCCACAGTGCTTTACATTCATCAGCAACACTGTCCCCATTGGGGCTCACAATCAAAGGTCCCTATCTGTATGTTTTTGGTCAGTACTGGAGGGCATGTCTAAGTGTTGGTGCTGTCCGCTTCGCTAACATCTTCTACTGGAGCTCCTCCCTCCATAAATTTGGACTTAACATCTATGGCGCGAGTTTAGTAAGTTTCATGTTGATCCCTTTTATTTTTATGTAATTGTCTACACTGTATTTGTATTGTTCCCTTTTATAATATCTTGTATATATTTTATAAAAACTGCCTATTTTGGGATTAAATATGTGAAATTTAACAGTTTGTTTCTCCTGCTTTATATACGAATCCAAACCCAAAGGGCCTTTTGCTATATGTAACGAGTCTCCGGACTACCTGTTCAAAGGTTCCGTGGTGGCAGCGGAATTATTGTTGTGTACAATTATTGGGGTGCTATCAGTAAGGGGAACCGAGGTATATATATATTTCAATAGCGGGAATCTGTGATATATACATTACCCATGCTGGCAGACATTCAATATTTGGTATTAGTAGCCCAGCAGCCTCATTTACTTATTGTCTGACAGTACCAAAAGTGACCTGCCAACAGGAGGGGCACTACAGAGCAGTCTGATTGTGACAAATTGGTGAACTGCAGGTGGATCTTGTGAGACCCCCCACCCGGCTGTTCATGACAAACTGTCTGAATGGCCGGGTTCCGACACTCTGCATTCCTGATCACCTGTTCTCGGTTTCGGTTCAAGCAGCAGGCAGCCGGAAATGCTTAATTCTGGTCCTGCGACGTCTTCTGGTAGCGGCCGCGGCCGGGTACTGGACATCCGCTTTGTACTGAAATCAGTAGGAGGCGGATGTGCAGTACCTGGCTGCGGCCGCTCCAGAAGATGAAGCAGTCTGACACCCTGGCAAAACCAGGTAGTCACAAATAGTTCACATCCTCCTTGTTACCATCACAACCTACACCTAGACATAACACTCAGCCATAAATCCCTGGTCACCCCCTCATGATAACTAGGACACACCAGTGGGCGAGATCAGGTGGATGAGAACGCCCACCTAGGGGTCCTGAGGAGTCAGGGGTGGGAACTCGAGAGACAAGCTTTGACAGTTAAAGTGTGGAGAGCTGACTGTAGTGTAGTCAGGGGTCGTAGCCCCTGGACTACTTGGCTAGGTGGCAGACGGTGAGCAGAGCCACAGAAGACGGAGATCCGGTCGCAGGAGACCTAAAGTGGACCGGGGCAGAGTTGTAGCCCACCGGTACCGACAGCGGGAATCCGGTCCGGAGGCCGTGCACAGTCGGGGTGCCTGGACCCTAGGGCGAGGAAGGTTGCAAGCCCCTCTCCAATTAACCAGCCGGGGACAAGGTTCCAGACATTGTCCCAATTTACTGCCCAGATAGAGCGAAACGGAAGCCCAACGCGGGGGATAGGGTGTCCGCCAAGAAGCCACTAAAATCCCAAGGGTCAGCTTTCGCGGGCCACAGTTCCCAACATAAATAGAACCGGGAGTGGTCTTCTCCGTTCCATGCGAAGCCGTCCAAAAGAGAAGGAAACACAAAGTGCAGGAGGAAGAGTTATCTGCTCATCAACCTGGGTACAGGACCCGAGTGCACCTTCCAAAGGCAGCCGGCCACTGGCAACTTCGTTTACTACTGGACTTGTGTGAAATTATTAAACTGTGAGTACACCACTGTCCTCCGGTCCGGTTCGGCGCGCCACCTCCAGCAGCCATTCGTCCCATGTTCCGACACAGGGCCCCGGGACTACACCTCCCCTACCCGTGGAGGGGATCCCATCTTGCTGCCCCACTCCATCAGCCCTGGGCACCCCATCACCAGGCAACGGCGGTGTCACCATCCCTCACTGCAACCCACGGGTAGCGTCACAGACAACCTCCCTTGTAAATATCCCCTTTCCGACGGTTGTGAGGATCGGTGGCCGTGTCCGGTCACCACTCGAGCCGCAGTAGCAAAGCTGGATGCGAGCAGGCCCCCGAGAGAGAAGCGGCAGCGGCCCGCAACAGCAGCACCGGAACTCAGCATTTCCGGCTGCCTGCTGGGACAGGGAACAGCTGATCAGCAAGGTGTCGGACTCCGGTCAATCAGACATTGATAACCTATCCTAAAGATAGGCCATCAATGTCAAAGTAGTGGACAACCTCTTTAAGTGCCGAACCACATGATGCGAATGACTACATGTGGCTGAAACTCCAGCCACCATGATGACCATTGACTGCATGATATCAAAACATACTAATACAGCCATTGGCCACTGCAGATGAGTGGAGTTTCGGACACTTGGTCAGTCATACTGTATGATCTCATCCTAAAGGTCTTCTTCAGAACCCCAAAAGTTAAACCACACTCCCAACTTTTAACCAGGTTTTCTTGATTTTAAGTTAACACTTCTGGATGCTGAACATTTATCAGAATTTGCCAAGTTCAAATTAAAATGAGTTTTCGACTATTTTGCATGAGACCAGACCACCCGGAGTTCCACACCATTGATCCCGGCAGCAGAGTAAACGCTTAGTATTTGTTATGTTTCACATTCAATTACTGATGCTTGTTCTACATGTGCCAGAAAAGTTGGTTCGGCAGAAGAAAATTAAGAGTTTGCTAAAGGGAACATTTCGTTTCATGTATAATTATGCTTCCTGAGCTCTCTGATTTATATTACAGCTTTTTTGTTGTTGTTGGCTGTTAATTATGTAGGATGTTTATACAGTGAGCAGTTTGCCAAAGCAGGTGTGATCGCGTGGTAGAGAGTGAATGCCAAGGAATTTAAAGGGAACCTGTCAGTTGCAATATACACCCAGAATAACGAGCAGTTCTGGGTGCATATTGTTAATCCCTGCCTAACTGTCCCTGTATCTAGTAGCATAGATAAAGAGATCTTTAGAAAGAGTATTTTTAAAGATCATTTATGATATGCTAATGAGCGCAGGGACTAGTCCCAAGGGCATTAGTTCCTGCGCTCATTCCACCCTCTTAGCATGTTAGCATGCCGACAGGGACGTGCTAACATGCTATTCAATGCCCAATGTCATCATCATCACCAGCGGTGACGCATGTTGTTCTACTTCAAGCTGTATAGGCTGAGAGCCAACTACCAATTAAGTAAATCAGGTGATGTGCATCTCTGTAATGAGGGAGGGTGTGGTGTAATGACATCTACACCCTATACAGTATAAGGTGTGCTTAATTATTAGGCAACTTCCTTTCCTTTGGCAAAATGGGTCAGAAGAGAGATTTGACGGGCTCTGAAAAGTCCAAAATTGTGAGATGTCTTGCAGAGGGATGCAGCAGTCTTGAAATTGCTACATTTTTGAAGCGTGATCACCGAACAATCAAGCGTTTCATGGCAAATCGCCAACAGGGTCACAAGAAGCGTGTTGGGCAAAAAAGGCGCTAAATAACTGCCCATGAATTGAGGAAAATCAAGCGTGAAGCTGCCAAGATGCCATTTGCCACCAGTTTGGCCATATTTCAGAGCTGCAACGTTACAGGAGTATCAAAAAGCACAAGGTGTGCCATACTCAGGGACATGGCCAAGGTAAGGAAAGCTGAAAAACCACCACCTTTGAACAAGAAACATAAGATAAAACGTCAAGACTGGGCCAAGAAATATCTTAAGACTGATTTTTGAAAGGTTTTATGGACTGATGAAATGAGAGTGACTCTTGATGGGCCAGAGGCTGGATCAGTAAAGGGCAGAGAACTCCACTCTGACTCAGACACCAGCAAAGTGGAGGTGGGGTACTGGTATGGGCTGGTATCATCAAAGATGAACTTGTGGGACCTTTTTTGGTTAAGGATGGAGTGAAGCTCATCTCCCAGACCTACTGCCAGTTTCTGGAAGACAACTTCTTCAAGGAGTGGTACAGAAAGTATTGTTCAAGAAAAATATGATTTTCATGCAGGACAATGCTCCATCACATGCATCCACATGCTCCATCACAGCAAGGGTGGCCAGTAAAGGTCTAAAAGATGGAGAAATAATGACATGGCCCCCTTGTTCACCTGATCTGAACTCCATAGAGAACCTGTGGTCCCTCATAAAATGTGAGATCTACCGGGAGGGAAAACAGTACACCTCTCGGAACAGTGTCTGGAGGCTGTGGTGGCTGCTGCACGCAATGTTGATTATAAACAGATCAATCAACTGACAGAATGTATGGATGGTCAGCTGTTGAGTGTCATCATAAAGAAAGGTGGCTATATTTGTTACTAATTTTTTGGGGTTTTGTTTTTGCATGTCAGAAATGTTTATTTCTAAATTTTGTGCAGTTATATTGGTTTACCTGGTGAAAATAAACAAGTGAGATGGGAATATATTTGGTTTTTATTAAGTTGCCTAAAAATTCTGCACAGTAATAGTTACCTGCACAAACAGATATCCTCCTAAGATAGCCAAATCTAAGAAAAACCCCACTCCAACTTCCAAAAATATTAAGCTTTGATATTTATGAGTCTTTTGGGTTGATTGAGAACATAGTTGTTGATCAATAATAAAAAAATCCTCTAAAATACAACTTGCCTAATAATTCTGAACACGATGTAGTACTATTCTGGTATTCATCACAAATAATGAAACTAATGTAATGGAGAACCCGAGCATTTTTCTGAGGAATCTTCAAGAGAAATGCTTTGGCTCCCCATTGAGTTGCATTATGCCTGCTTTACACGAGACGACCGATCGTGCGATTTCATGATGGATCGTACCCGCCCCCCGTCGTTTGTGCGTCATGGGCAAATCGCTGCCCGTGTCGCACAAAGTCGTGAAACCCCCGTCACACGTACTTACCTGCTGAACGACGTCGCTGTGGGTGACGAACATCCACTTCCTAAAGGGGGTGGGACGTTCGGCGTCACAGCGACGTCAAACAGCCGCCGGCCAATAGAAGCGGAGGGGCGGAGATGAGCGGGACGTAAACATCCCGCCCACCTCCTTCCTTCCGCATAGCCGCTGGGAGCCGCGAGATGCAGGTAAGCTGTGTTCATCGTTCCCGGGGTGTCACACGGAGCAATGTGTGCTACCCCGGGTACGATGAACAACCGGCGCCATTTTAATTAAACAATTTTTTAAAACTGAACGAGTACACGACTCACGATTTGTGAGCGATACTGCGTCGCTCGGAGGTGTCACACGAGATGACGTCGTGAACGATGCCGGATGTGCGTCACGAAAACCATGACCCCGACGATGCATCGCACGATAGCTCGTCTTGTGTAAAGCCCGCATTAGGCTTGTTATTCATGACGAATATTGGAATAGTACTATGTATTCGGTACGAATAATCTGAACTTGAATATTTAGTATTCGCTCATCACTAGTAATGAGGAGAGCTTTTGGAAGAGGGAACGAGATTAATAATGAACTGTACAATGAGGAGGTAAATGTGTTGGCATGTACTAAAGTACTACCAAATTGTACCCCTTAAATAGAAAGACAGTTTAGAGGGCCTTTACTCCTAGCCACAGGTAGCCAGAATGCCCGCTTAAGCACAAAACCCCTCTAGTTATGGCCTGAAGATCCCTCAAGGGACATCCATAAAACCTTACTGGTTTCTATCATAGCCCCCAGTGGAAACTTAATGGGGTAGTCCAGTGGCATAATTAGAGTTTGATGGGCCGCGGTGCAAAGTTTGGACCTGCCCCCCCACCGCCACGTTCACCGACACTTGGGGTACGTGATAATGACACTGACACTTGGCTCTTACCATCAGCACCCAGGTTTACCATGATCTGAAATCCCTCTATCAGCACCCAACTTTCCTATGTTCTGATATCCATCTTGTCCTCGGCACCCAGCTTCCCCATGCTCTGCTATACATCTTTCCCTCAGCACCCAGCTTTCCCATTTGAGAGCATAGAAAAGTTGGGCGCTGAGAGAAGATGTATAGCAGAACATGGGAAAGCTAGGTGCGGAGGGTACGGAGGGAAAGAACCTTTTCCCCTCAGCACAAAACGTTCCCATCCCATGCTTGTATCTTTGTACCCCCTCGTATATAGTTCTCCAAATACAAAAATGGCCCCCACATAGCCTTCCATATAGTATAACGGTTCCCACATAACCCTTCCAATATTAGAATGCACCCCCCATAGTCCTCCATATATTAAAATGCATTTCCCATAGTTCTCCATGTATTATAATTCACCCCATAGTACTCCATATATTATACTGCACCCCATAGTACTCCATATATTATACTGCACCACATAGTCCTCCATATGTTATAATGCACCCCCATAGTCCTGCATGTATTATAATGCATTTCCCATAGTCCTCCATGTATAAAGCAGCCCTCATAGCCCTCCAATTATTTTAATGCATTTCCCATAGTTCGCCATATATTATAATGCACCCCCATAGTCCTCAATGTTTATGCACCTCCATAGTCCATGTATAATGTAGCCCCCATAGTCCTATATGTATTATAATGCAGCCCCATAAACTTTCATATTGTATTATGCAGCCCCATACTCCTCCATGTATAATGCACCCCTATAGTCCATGTATAAGGTGTCCTTCATGTTGTATAATGCATCTTCATAGACTTCCATGTATAATGCAGCTCCCTAGGCATCTGTGTATAATGCAGCCAGCCCCCCAGTCCTCCGTTTACAATGCAGCCTGCCCTCCAGGCCTTCGTGTATAATGTAGCCTTCCCCCCAGGCCTCCATGTATACTGCAGCCTGCCCCCCAGTCCTCCGTTTACAATGCAGCCTGCCCCCAAGGCCTTCGTGTATAATGTAGCCTTCCCCCCAGGCCTTTGTGTATAATGCAGCCAGCCCCCCAGGCCTCCATGTATAATGCAGCCAGCCCCCCAGCCTTTGTGTATAATGCAGCCAGCCCACCAGTCCTCCATATGTAATGCAGCCAGCCCCCCATGCGCCATGTATAATGCAGCCCCCTAGACCTCCATGTATAATGCAGCCAGTCCCCCCAGGCCTTCATGCATAATGCAACCCCCTAGGTCTCCATGTATAATGCAGCCAGCCCCCTAGGCCTCTGGCCACCGTGCACTCACTGAAACAAGTACTCACCTCTCATTTCACCGGTGCTCTGTCCTCACCTCTGTCCTCATTCCCCCGCTGCTCCGGTCAGCGTCCTCCCATCCTGCACTCTGCATGCCTCAGCACAGCAGTCGTACAGGAGTGACATCACCGCTTGCACAGAGGGAGAATGATGAAGCATGGAGTGGCACAGGCCACTCCATGCTTCATCATTGCTGTGCACGAAGATTGGCGAGTGGGGCTCGATGCCGCTGCCACTGACACCAGGCCACCCTGACTCACGTAGTCTGCCACAGAACAGCACAGCTCCTCTCTCACAGAGAGGAGCCAGCTGCTGATCTGCAGGGCAGGCCCCTAACCTGCCAGGCCCCTCTGTGACCGCGGTCATTACGCCCCTGAAGCTGTGTGTATGTATGTGTGTATGTCCGCTAAAGGAATATGCACCGTCATATTTACAATCACAAAAATTTGCACAGCCGCCTCATGTGACTTAGGGAACGTCATAGTCTATGTTTTGAGGGGAAGATTTAACCCTGTGCTTTAAAGTTATTCACCCAAAAAATGGTTACATTAAAGTCAATGGCGCTGGGAGCTACAGGTCATTAATAGGAGCTGTGATTGGTTGCTATAGGCAACAAGAAGCTTATGTGTGTGGTAATATGATATAGGTGGAAAGTCGGATAGAGAAAGAGACAGACAGAGAAAGAAACAAGGAGACAGAGATAGGTAGGGAAAGAGACAGACAGAGACAGCCAGGAGCCAGGGAAAGAGGCAGACAGACATATCTATATATATATATATATATATATATATTGTGAGGTAGCGGCGTTGCTTGGACAAAAACGTGAGGCAGCAGCGTGTTCACACCAACAGTCTATTTATTGTTGCAGCATAAATAGATCCAATTTCCCACAATCAAAGTCTCTTCCGGATCACAGCCGGTGCATATAGACAAATCCTTGGTATAAAAAGTCTTGTTACCTTAGGACCCCGTTAACCGCAGGGGTCTTGTTAAGGTTCCCCTAGGCTCACACTCTTGGCCTGTGTTCACTCCACACAGAGCCAGCTCCGCTCACACAGCATGTGGTAGCTTCATCAAGCCTGGCTCTCAACTGAGACACACCCTGATGTGCTTTGCCAGATTTAAACGAAAATGCTGGACATGAGGATTGCTACAAAACCTGGACTGGGAGGAGGGATCTGTCTCCCTGTTACCCTTTGTGCTATACTCCCCGTAATAGCTATAGCAAACTCAGAGGGTTTCCAGACACATTCTGGGGGACACATAGCAGTCTTCAAATATTACCCCTGTCACTGCCTCACAATATATATAAAATATATATATGTATATATATATATATATATATATATATATAGATAAGAGGAGTGATGTACTGTAGTAAGTGGCTGTATATAGATGAGAGGAGTGATGTACTGTAGTGAGTGATATAGATGAGAGGAGCCGTGTACTAGAGGAGGGGGCTGTATATAGATGAGAGGAGTCATGTACTAGAGGAGGAGTGTTACGGGGGGCTGTCTGATAATAAAACCTAAAGGAATGTCAGACAGTCAGGGTCCACCGTGCAAAGACTCTGCTGCAGACTATGGCAGAGGATAAGGGGTATATAAGTGTGCCACTGTAAAAAATAATAGCACAAGTGCAGAGAGCAATACCTCTGTTAAACTCACAGAGGAATATAATTAGAAAATTAAGCAATTCCTCCCTTACTTGGAGGGCGTGTGTAATGGTCTCTGTTAAAGGTCACAGAGACAAAAGCAGTGAGTGTGAAATGGCACCTACCTAGGTCCGTTCCTCTAGTGGTGCCAGGAGACGGACAGCAGCATAAGCCGCACAAAGCTCCTACCTGCATTTGCTCCACTAGTGTGCGAGGACACGAACCACTAGATATGGCACCTGCCTAGGTCCGCTCTTCTAGTGGTGCAAAAGAGACGGACAGCAGCATAAGCCGCACAAAGCTCCTACCTCTGTTCGCTCCCCTAGTGTGCGAGGATACGAACAACTGCCAGACGCAGTATAAGGAACGTTACCCTAGCGGCAACGTCCACCTACGAGTAGAATCACAAGGCCCAGCTGGACCATGTGCCTCAGGCACCTGCCTATGTCCGCTCCACTAAGAGGTAAGGATACGGACTGCAGCCGAAGCTGTAAGGTATAAGAACGCTACCCTGTCGGTAGCGCTCACCTAACATAGACAAAGAGATGCCTAGAGGGACGTGCACAGGGCGTCTACCCTCATGCATGAACCAAGAGGACTGAGCGCCGGGCGGCGTGCGTCAGGGTCTTATATAGACTCTTTGCCTCATCCAAGATGGAGGACACCAGAGCCAATCCGCTGCCAGAATGACAGCAATGACGTCACGCTGGCCTATCACCGAGCAAAGCATCACAAGCACATGACCAGCGACCAATCGGCATAGAAGGTGTCAGAGACATGTGACCACGTGTCACAAGCACATGACCAGTGGCCAATCAGCTTAGAAAATGTCAGAGACGTGACCTCGTGTCAGCGATAATGTCACCCGCACATGTGCAATGGCTCCAAGATAGGACTTAGTCTCCAGCGCTTGCACATGTGTAGTAGCAAGAAATCCGGACATAGTCTCCAGAGCCACAGCAACCGTAACAGTACCTCCCCCTCAAGGGCCCCCCTCCCGGCGACGCAGGTAATCGGCAACTAAGTCGGGAGCATGGACAGCCTCCTCAGGCTCCCAAGAGCGATGTTCCGGCCATAGCCCTCCCAATCTATCAAAAAGAACCTGAGCCCTCTAAACATCTTAGAACCAACTATGGCTCGTACCTCATAGCTAGAGCGAGAGGAATCAGAGGCAGGAGAGTGCACTTCACAAGCGTGAGGTAAAATAGCCGGCTTTAGCAGTGAAACATGGAATTTGTCATGGATCCTAAGATGGACGGGTAACTTCAATTGGTAGACTACAGGATTTACCTGTCGAAGAACCTCATAAGGACCCAAGAAGCGAGGAGCAAATTTGACAGAGCTCACTCTAAGTTTCACGTGTTTTGCAGAGAGCCACACAAAATCCCCTGGAGAAAAGACAGGAGCCGGGCGACGAAACCGATTGGACACCGTCTTCATACGGTCCTTAGCTGCTTGGATCGACTCTTGAGTCCAATCCCAAACCTCTCTGGCATTAGTTGCCCAGTCGGCCACAAGAGAAGAAGGTTGTCACGGCCGGGCGGTCGGGTAGACCCAGGAGGTGGATCCACTGGACCGGACTCTAAGATGGTGGTAAGGAGTCCGGCAGCTGAAGCACTGAAGGGCGGCAGAACAGTCCGTGCAAGTGAGGGCAGCGGAGGAGTCCCTGGGACCACGGAGTCACAGATGGTGGTACTGGTGACGTAGCTCAGGTTCGGAAGCCGAGATGATAGTAGGCGGGGTCCGGAACCTCTGGAGCGGGATGACGGGTCACCGCAGGGATCCGAGATGGTACGGACTGTCAGTTGGCAGACGGACAGCGTGCGGGGTTCAGGACACGGCAGACTGGATGGCGCGGCAGGTACGGCTCTACAAAGAGAGATAGGTGAGTATAGGCACATAAACACCAGGAGACCTGACTCCTAGCTCAGGGAACACGAAGATCAGGCCCCGCCCCCTTGGACAATGACCCCCTATATACCCTGTACCTGTGCAACCTCATTTCCTGTTAATGGACGCTGGCCCTTTAAGAAAGGGTCAGTGACCGCGCGCGCGCCCTAATGCGCATGCGCGCCGCCCGAGTGCCAGAAGCCAGGGAAGGAGGCTGCGAGGAGGACGCAGGGGAGCCGGCCAGGTCCAGGGAAGCTGTCGGGCGCCGGGATCGGGGTCCAGGGACCCTGGGACGGACGGGATCCGGTGGCTGGAGAGCGGGGAGCGTGGCAGGTGAGCCGGGGAGCGGGGGTGAGGACCCGGGAAGCGTGACAGTACCCCCCCCCCCCACGCCCCCCTCCCCGCAACCGGGACATGAAGGCACGGATAAGAGGAGTGCCCACGTTCTCCCTGGGCTCCCAAGACCTATCCTCAGGACCATACCCCTCCCAGTCCACCAGGAAGAACTGCCGACCTCGTACGGTCTTCATGGCCACGATATCCCTTACCGCATAGATGTCATCATCGGCAATAGGTGGAGGAGCCGGACTGGCAGCAGCGGAGAAAGGACCAAGGACAACCGGCTTGAGCAGGGAGACGTGGAATGAGTTGGGTATCCTCATCGTGGCCGGGAGCTGTAGCTTGTAGGATACCTCATTGATCTTGCGGAGGACCTTAAACGGCCCGATGTAGCGAGGACCCAGCTTGTAGGACGGTATCTTCAATCGGATGTACTGGGAAGCAAGCCAGACCAGGTCACCAGGAGAGAAACACGGAGGATCCAGACGTCTCTTGTCAGCGTGTTTCTTCATCCGCTGGGAAGCGCGCCCAAGGGACGCCTTGACAGAGTCCCAAATGGTAGCAAAGTCACGGACAGCAGTATCAGCAGCCGGGACATCCGATGAAGGGGATATAGGCAGCGGGACGGCGGGCTGAAGTCCGTAAACAACATGGAAGGGTGATTTGGAGGATGACTCACTGACGTGGTGGTTATGGGCGAATTCAGCCCAAGGCAGAAGCGAGGACCAGTTGTCGTGATGGGCGTTGACATAGTGACGTAGGTATGAGGTCAAGATTTGATTGACCCTCTCCACTTGGCCATTAGACTGAGGATGGTAAGCAGAGGAAAAGTCCAGAGTCACTCCCAGATGTTTGCATAGAGCCCTCCAGAAGCGGGAGGTGAACTGGGTTCCTCTGTCGGACACGATGTGGGATGGAAAGCCATGCAAGCGAAAGATGTGATGTATATAGGCTTCCGCGAGTTCCTGAGCTGAGGGCAGTCCGGCCATAGGAACGAAGTGGGCCATTTTGGAGAATCGATCAACCACGACCCATATGACTGTGTGCCCGGAGGATAATGGCAAGTCCGTAATAAAGTCCATAGCTATGTGTTGCCACGGGACTGAGGGTATCGGCAGAGGCAGAAGACGGCCATGGGGCAAGTGGTTGGGCGTCTTGTTCCTGGCACAGGAGGAGCAGGCAGAGACAAAAGCAGCGACGTCCGTGCGAAGGGATGGCCACCAGTAATGGCGTACAATCGCACCCCATGTTCTCTTCTGGCCTGCATGGCCGGCTGTTTTTGATGCATGACCCCAGTGTAACACTTTTTGCCTGTCGGTCTCAGAGACATAGGTCTTCCCGGGCGGTATCTGGGCTAGAGTGACAGGGGCCACCGGAACGATGTTGCTAGGACAGATGATGGGTTGGGTAGTCGCTTCCTCCTGCTCCATGGGCATGAAAGACCTGGACAAGGCATCAGCGCGTACATTCTTGTCCGCGGGTCGGAAGTGAAGCTGAAAGTCAAACCTGGCAAAGAATAAAGACCACCTGGCTTGCCGTGGGTTCAGTCGCTGAGCGGACCGCAGGTATTCCAAGTTCTTGTGGTCAGTGTAAATTATCACGGGATACACTGCACCTTCCAGGAGGTAGCGCCATTCCTCCAGTGCCAGTTTGACTGCCAAGAGCTCTCGGTCCCCGATGGTGTAGTTGCGTTCAGACGCTGAGAAGCCCTTGGAGAAGAATCCGCAAGTCACCATCTTCCCGGAGGAGGATTTCTGCATGAGCACTGCTCCGGCTCCTGAGGAGGAGGCATCCACCTCCAAGGTGAACTGGCGGTTTAACTCCGGACGGTGGAGTACAGGAGAGGAAGCAAAAGCTCGCTTCAATGAGCCAAACGCGGCGTCGGCCGCAGGCGACCAGTCCTTTGGATTTGCCTCTTTCTTAGTCAAAGCGGAAAGTGGAGCAGTCAGAGCAGAGAAGTGAGGGATGAATTGGCGGTAGTAGTTGGCGAATCCCAGGAAGCGTTGGATTGCTTTCAGTCCAGAAGGGGGAGGCCAGTTGAGAATGGCGGAGACCTTCTTGGGATCCATCTGCAGTCCAGTCTCAGAGATGACGTACCCCAAAAAGGGGAGTGTAGACTGCTCAAAGACACACTTCTCATACTTTGCGTACAGGCGATTCTCTCTCAATCTTCGTAGAACCAGCTGTACGTGCTCTCTGTGGGTTGAGAGGTCCGGAGAGAAGACAAGGATGTCATCTAGATATACTACCACACAGGTGTAGAGGAGGTCTCGGAACACGTCGTTCACCAGTTCTTGGAAGACGGCAGGAGCATTACACAGGCCGAAGGGCATCACGCAGTACTCATAATGTCCATCGCGCGTATTGAACGCGGTCTTCCATTCGTCACCAGAGCGGATGCGCACCAGATTGTAAGCACCCCGAAGGTCCAGCTTGGTGAACACACGAGCCCCCCTAAGTCGGTCAAACAATTCGGGGATGAGCGGCAGAGGGTACTTGTTTTTGACTGTGATCTGATTCAGACCCCGGTAGTCGATGCAGGGGCGTAAATCGCCCTCTTTTTTCTTGACAAAGAAGAAACCTGCTCCAGCAGGAGAGGAGGACCTCCGAATGAATCCCCTTGCCAGGCTCTCTGAGATGTAAGCAGACATAGCCCTTGTTTCGGCTGGAGATAAAGGATATATCCGTCCTCGTGGTGGCGTTGTTCCAGGAAGCAGGTCGATGGCACAATCGTATGGACGATGTGGCGGCAGTACCTCGGATTCCTTTTTATCAAAGACATCCGCAAAGGTCCAATAGGCCGAGGGCAGCCCCGGTAGGTTCTCAGGAACCAGAGGTTGTCGGATGGGTTGTGTGGATTTTAGACATCTCTCATGACACGAAGAACCCCAGCGGGTGATGTCGCCTGTACCCCAGCTGACTGATGGTTCGTGGGCCCGTAACCATGGAAGACCCAGCAGGATCTGATGGGACATGTGAGGGAGGACGTAGAAGGCGATGGTCTCGGTGTGAAGAGCACCGATCCGCAGTTCAACCGGCCTGGTGGTCCAGGAGATGGTGTCAGAAAGGGGTCTCCCATCTACAGAGGCAATCACCAGGGGCTTGTTGAGTGGAATAACAGGCACTTGGTATTTGTCCACGGTGGCTTGCTGGATGAAATTGCCTGCTGCCCCGGAATCGAGGTAGGCCTCAGCCGTGAACCGCGTCTCTCCCGTTGTCACTTGCACGGTCCATGTGACCGGATCAGAGAGAGTCCCAGCACCTAGGGTGGCCTCTCCTACCAACCCTAGGCTTTGGAGTTTCCCGGCCTTTCCGGACAGGAACGGAGGAGGTGTGTGTCCTCACCACAGTAAAAGCAGAGGCCCTTAGCGAGCCGCTCTGCTCGTCGTTGTTCGGACTGCCGTATCCGGTCAATCTGCATGGGCTCGTGGACGGGAATCCCAGCGGTAGAAGACTGAGGTACGGAGGTCTTCTGTGGAGGAGAGGGATGCCGGACTGGACGTCTCTCCCGAGACAGCTCTTTGGAGCGCTCCTGAAAACGGATGTCTACTCGAGTTGCTAGGGCAATCAGGGCATCTAGGGTGGAGGGCACGTCACGGCCCGCCAACTCGTCTTTGATGCGGCTTGAGAGACCCTCCCAGAAGGCGGCTGTTAGGGCCTCATTATTCCAGCTGAGTTCTGAAGCCAACGTGCGGAAACGAATGGCGTATTGGCCCACCGTCAGTGTTCCTTGACGCAAGCGGAGAAGGGATGAAGCAGACGCAGAGGCGCGTCCCGGCTCGTCAAAAGTGCTGCGAAAGGCCTGCAGGAACTCTTGAAGATCCTTGGTCATAGGGTCCTCCTTTTCCCACAAGGGGTTCATCCACGCCAGCGCCTCGCCCTCCAGGTGAGACATTATAAAGGCGACCTTGGCTTGGTCAGAGGCGAACAGATGTGGCAGCTGCGTGAAATGAAGGGAACACTGGTTAATGAAGCCCCTGCAGGTCTTGGGATCTCCAGCATAACGAGGTGGTGAAGCCAACCGGAGTTGGGAAGCACCCGACGAGGCTGCCACTGGTGCGGGAGCCGTGGATTGTCCATTGGAGGACCTGGGTGCCGCAGGCGTCATGGAAGCTTGTAACGTGTACAGGCGGGTGTCCACGGAGGTCATAAATTGCAGCATGCGGGTCTGGACTTCACGCTGGCGTTGGAGTTCCTCTTGCAGGGCCAATAGTGCTGCAGCGGGATCCATGGCCTGATCTTACTGTCACGGCCGGGCGGTCGGGTAGACCCAGGAGGTGGATCCACTGGACCGGACTCTAAGATGGTGGTAAGGAGTCCGGCAGCTGAAGCACTGAAGGGCGGCAGAACAGTCCGTGCAAGTGAGGGCAGCGGAGGAGTCCCTGGGACCACGGAGTCACAGATGGTGGTACTGGTGACGTAGCTCAGGTTCGGAAGCCGAGATGATAGTAGGCGGGGTCCGGAACCTCTGGAGCGGGATGACGGGTCACCGCAGGGATCCGAGATGGTACGGACTGTCAGTTGGCAGACGGACAGCGTGCGGGGTTCAGGACACGGCAGACTGGATGGCGCGGCAGGTACGGCTCTACAAAGAGAGATAGGTGAGTATAGGCACATAAACACCAGGAGACCTGACTCCTAGCTCAGGGAACACGAAGATCAGGCCCCGCCCCCTTGGACAATGACCCCCTATATACCCTGTACCTGTGCAACCTCATTTCCTGTTAATGGACGCTGGCCCTTTAAGAAAGGGTCAGTGACCGCGCGCGCGCCCTAATGCGCATGCGCGCCGCCCGAGTGCCAGAAGCCAGGGAAGGAGGCTGCGAGGAGGACGCAGGGGAGCCGGCCAGGTCCAGGGAAGCTGTCGGGCGCCGGGATCGGGGTCCAGGGACCCTGGGACGGACGGGATCCGGTGGCTGGAGAGCGGGGAGCGTGGCAGGTGAGCCGGGGAGCGGGGGTGAGGACCCGGGAAGCGTGACAAAGGTGCAGCAGTGGGAAATGGTACCGGTACCCTAGGGTGTTGCCCATTATTGAGTACGAATGGTGTCTGCCCAGTGGCCTCAGCCAGCGAATTGTTAAGGGCAAATTCTGCCCAGGGTAGGAGGGAGGACCAGTTATCGTGGTTCTCAGCAACAAAGTGTCGAAGGTATATAATCATGGATTGATTGGTACGCTCAACCAAACCATTGGTCTCTGGATGGTATGCCGAAGAGAGATTCAACTCAATTTGCAGAAGGCTACAAAGATCTCGCCAGAAATGGGAAGCAAATTGCGAGCCTCTATCACAAATGATACGATCTGGCATCCCGTGAAGCCTAAAGACATGCTTGAGGAATAGTTTGGCTAGTACCCTGGAAGACGGGATTCTTGATAACGGTACGAGATGAACCATCCGGGAGAAATGGTCCGTAATGACCCACAGAAATCTATGTCCCTGTGAACACGGAACATCACCCACAAAGTCCATGCCTACCACCTCCCATGGTCTATCTGGCACTGGTAAAGGATGCAAGAGCCCAGCCGGTCTCTGCCGTAATGGACAGTTGCGAGCACACGAGTAGCAGGAACCGACATATCTCTTGACGTGGCTGGCTAAGTGTGGCCACCAATACTACCTCTCCAGTAACTCTCGTGTCCGCCTAATACCAAAATGCCCACCCACCTTTGAGGTGTGGGCCCACGACAGTATATCATTCTGTCGATCAGGCGGCACAAAGGTCTTGCCCGGTGGGATTTGGTCTAACGTCACAAGGGAGAGCGTATGAAAAACACTGGAGGGAAGGATAAGATGAGGTTCATCAATCTCTGGGTAGAAACCATAGAGCGAGACAGAGCGTCTGCCTTGTTATTCTTACTCCCAGACAGATAGTTGATGGAGAAGTGAAAGAGGGAGAAAAACAAGGACCAGCGGGCTTGGCGAGGATTCAGACGCTGAGCGGTTTGTAAGTACGTCAGATTCTTATGGTCTGTATAGACCTGGAAAGGATGTTTCGCTCCTTCCAGCAAGTGACGCCACTCCTCCAAGGCTAATCTCAGGGCGAGCAGTTCCCTATCCCCAATGGTATAGTTTCTCTCTGCCGGTGAAAAGGTTTTAGCAAAGAAGAAACATGGCCTTTTTCTACCTGCACCATTCTTTTGATACAAGACCGCACCAGCACCCACTGAAGAGGCATCAACCTCCAAGAGGAAGGGCTTATTCTCATCCGGTCTTTGAAGAACGGGAGCAGTTGAAAAGTGTCTTTTTACTGCCTCAAAAGCCTGGGATGTCTCAGTAGACCAGACTTTTGGATTAGCACCTTTCTTAGTCAAGGCCACCAAAGGGGCCACCAAAGTAGAGAAATGGGGTATGAACTGCCTGTAATAATTTATGAATCCTAAGAAGCGTTGCACCGCCTTCAAGGAATGAGGTTCGGACCATTCCAGGACAGCAGAGAGCTTCGCAGGATCCATAGCCAGACCCTCTTGTGAGATAATGTAGCCCAAAAAAGGCAAGGATGACTGCTCGAATACACATTTTTTGAGTTTAGCAAACAAAGAGTGCTCCCTTAAACGGAAAAGGACACGAACGACATCCTGACGATGAGTCTCCAGATCAGGAGATAAAATCAGGATGTCGTCCAGATTAGAGATGAGCGAACCGGTCGCGGTTCGGCTCGAGGTTGGTTCGCCGAACGGACCTTCCGTTCGAGTTCGGTTCGTCGAACGTTCGACGAACCGAACTCGAACTGCATAGGAAACAATGGCAGGCAATCACAAACACAGAAAAACACCTAGAAAACACCCTCAAAGGTGTCCTAAAGGTGACAAACAACTCAAACACATTGGAAAGTGACAAGGACATATACTCATGCGAAAACAAAACAGCTGGACAAGGAAAAAGAGGAGGACACACAGATATAGGCATGGCACGCCCTTCTAAAATCATGTAAAACACCGCAAGGTGACTCCAAGCGGAGTCTCCCTTTTTTCCAAAAATTGGGCCACACACACACCCACCCCTTCAGTGGCAGCACTTGTGCCCCAGTTGTACACTTCACAGCTACATTTGCATCAAGCACATTCAAAAATACGCCATTCTTATCCGTCCCCAGGATGACACCGGGGTAGGTAGCAAAGTCTTTCCTGATCCCAGCTCTGTTCATCTTGGCTTCTTTTAAAAACACAGCAAGCAAGGGTTACTCCAAGCGGAGTCTCCCTTTTTTCCAAAAATTGGGCCACACAGACACCCACCCCATCAGTGGCAGCACTTGGGCCCTAGTTGCAAACAGGATGTTTTGATTTGCATCAAGCACATTCAAAAATACGCCATTCTTATCCGTCCCCAGGATGACACCGGGGTAGGTAGCAAAGTCTTTCCTGATCCCAGCTCTGTTCATCTTGGCTTCTTTTAAAAACACAGCAAGCAAGGGTTACTCCAAGCGGAGTCTCCCTTTTTTCCAAAAATTGGGCCCACACACACCCACCCCTTCAGTGGCAGCAGTTGTGCCCCAGTTGTACACTTCACAGCTAGATTTGCATCAAGCACATTCAAAAATACGCCATACTTATCCGTCCCCAGGATGACACCGGGGTAGGTAGCAAAGTCTTTCCTGATCCCAGCTCTGTTCATCTTGGCTTCTTTTAAAAACACAGCAAGCAAGGGTTACTCCAAGCGGAGTCTCCCTTTTTTCCAAAAATTGGGCCACACAGACACCCACCCCATCAGTGGCAGCACTTGGGCCCTAGTTGCAAACAGGATGTTTTGATTTGCATCAAGCACATTCAAAAATACGCCATTCTTATCCGTCCCCAGGATGACACCGGGGTACGTAGATAAAGTCTTTGCTGATCCATGACTTGTTCATCTTGGCTTCTTTTAAAAACAATGTAAGCAAGGGTTACTCCAAGCGGAGTCTCCCTTTTTTTCCAAAAATTGGGCCACACAGACACCCACCCCATCAGTGGCAGCACTTGGGCCCTAGTTGCAAACAGGATGTTTTGATTTGCATCAAGCACATTCAAAAATACGCCATTCTTATCCGTCCCCAGGATGACACCGGGGTAGGTAGCAAAGTCTTTCCTGATCCCAGCTCTGTTCATCTTGGCTTCTTTTAAAAACACAGCAAGCAAGGGTTACTCCAAGCGGAGTCTCCCTTTTTTCCAAAAATTGGGCCCACACACACCCACCCCTTCAGTGGCAGCAGTTGTGCCCCAGTTGTACACTTCACAGCTAGATTTGCATCAAGCACATTCAAAAATACGCCATTCTTATCCGTCCCCAGGATGACACCGGGGTAGGTAGCAAAGTCTTTCCTGATCCCAGCTCTGTTCATCTTGGCTTCTTTTAAAAACACAGCAAGCAAGGGTTACTCCAAGCGGAGTCTCCCTTTTTTCCAAAAATTGGGCCACACAGACACCCACCCCATCAGTGGCAGCACTTGGGCCCTAGTTGCAAACAGGATGTTTTGATTTGCATCAAGCACATTCAAAAATACGCCATTCTTATCCGTCCCCAGGATGACACCGGGGTAGGTAGCAAAGTCTTTCCTGATCCCAGCTCTGTTCATCTTGGCTTCTTTTAAAAACACAGCAAGCAAGGGTTACTCCAAGCGGAGTCTCCCTTTTTTCCAAAAATTGGGCCCACACACACCCACCCCTTCAGTGGCAGCAGTTGTGCCCCAGTTGTACACTTCACAGCTAGATTTGCATCAAGCACATTCAAAAATACGCCATTCTTATCCGTCCCCAGGATGACACCGGGGTAGGTAGCAAAGTCTTTCCTGATCCCAGCTCTGTTCATCTTGGCTTTTTTTAAAAACACAGCAAGCAAGGGTTACTCCAAGCGGAGTCTCCCTTTTTTCCAAAAATTGGGCCCACACACACCCACCCCTTCAGTGGCAGCAGTTGTGCCCCAGTTGTACACTTCACAGCTAGATTTGCATCAAGCACATTCAAAAATACGCCATTCTTATCCGTCCCCAGGATGACACCGGGGTAGGTAGCAAAGTCTTTCCTGATCCCAGCTCTGTTCATCTTGGCTTCTTTTAAAAACACAGCAAGCAAGGGTTACTCCAAGCGGAGTCTCCCTTTTTTCCAAAAATTGGGCCACACAGACACCCACCCCATCAGTGGCAGCACTTGGGCCCTAGTTGCAAACAGGATGTTTTGATTTGCATCAAGCACATTCAAAAATACGCCATTCTTATCCGTCCCCAGGATGACACCGGGGTAGGTAGCAAAGTCTTTCCTGATCCCAGCTCTGTTCATCTTGGCTTCTTTTAAAAACACAGCAAGCAAGGGTTACTCCAAGCGGAGTCTCCCTTTTTTCCAAAAATTGGGCCACACAGACACCCACCCCATCAGTGGCAGCACTTGGGCCCTAGTTGCAAACAGGATGTTTTGATTTGCATCAAGCACATTCCAAATCCACAAGCATTTACTCTCCCCAGGATGACACAGGGGTAGTAAATTCCTTCTGGATCCATGACTTGTTCATTTTGATGAACGTCAGTCTGTCCACATTGTCACTGGACAGACGCGTGCGCTTATCTGTCAGCACACACCCAGCAGCACTGAATACACGTTCAGAGACAACGCTGGCAGCTGGACACGACAAAATCTCCAAGGCGTAACTGGAGAGCTCTGGCCATTTTTCTATGTTTGAAGCCCAAAAGGAGCAAGGCTCCAGTTGCACAGTCATGGCATCGATGTTCATTTGGAGATACTCCTGTATCATCCTCTCCAGCCGTTGAGTATGTGTCAGACTTGTTGTCTCTGGTGGCCTTGCAAAAGAGGGTCTAAAAAAATTATGAAAAGATTCCATAAAATTGCTGTTACCGGCACCAGATACGGTCCTACTGGTACGGGTAGACTGGTGAAGATGACGAGACCGTCCCATGTTTGTCAAGTTACAACTGGGAGATTCCCTCCCTGCACCTGCACGGTTGTTTGGTGGAAAAGCCGAGCTAAGATCGAGTAACAGCTTCTGCTGATACTCCTGCATACGTGCGTCCCTTTCTATGGCTGGAATTATGTCACAAAATTTGGACTTGTACCGGGGATCTAATAGTGTGGCAATCCAGTAGTCATCATCACTTCTAATTTTGACAATACGACTGTCATGTTGGAGGTAGTGCAACAAGAAGGCACTCATGTGTCTTGCGCAGCCATGCGGACCAAGTCCACGCTGTGCTGGTGGCATAGAGGTGCTAACCATTCTTTCTTCCTCTGACATCTCCCCCCAACCTCTTTCAACTGAAATTTGACCAAGGTCTCCCTCATCCGCTGAGTCTTCCATGTCCATGGACAGTTCGTCCTCCATTTCTTCATGTTCTCCTGCACCTTGCTCAACATTTCGCCTGCTACTATGCGCCCTTGTCGATCCCTGTTCCCCATGGTCCCATGCCTGCTGCGTTGGTGATGATGAACGTCTGGATCTTGGTGATGTTGTTGTCCCTTGCACATATGAATCCTCCTGTAGTTCCTCCCCTTCATGTTGTCCCACCCCCTGACTCCGAATAGTGTTTAGCGTGTGCTCCAGCATGTAAATGACTGGAATCGTCATGCTGATAATGGCATTGTCAGAGCTAAACATATTCGTCGCCATGTCGAAACTGTGCAGAAGGGTGCATAGGTCCTTGATCTGAGACCACTCCATCAGGGTGATCTGCCCCACCTCTGCATCTCGTTGGCCCAGGCTATACGTCATGACGTATTGCACCAGGGCTCTGCGGTGTTGCCACAGTCGCTGTAACATGTGTAGAGTTGAATTCCAGCGTGTCGCCACATCGCATTTCAGGCGATGAACCGGCAGGCCGAAAGACTTCTGGAGCGATGCAAGTCGCTCAGCTGCGGCGCTTGAACGCCGGAAGTGAGCAGACAGTTTTCGTGCCCTGTTCAGAAGGCCATCTAGGCCGGGATAGTGTGTTAAAAATTGCTGCACGACAAGGTTCAACATGTGAGCCATACAAGGTACGTGTGTCACCTTGCCCAGGCGAAGGGCCACACCCAGGTTTGCAGCATTGTCGCACACGGCCTTACCAGGCTGCAGGTTGAGTGGAGACAACCATTTATTAAACTCGGACCGCAGAGCTGACCACAACTCCTCAGCTGTGTGACTCTTATTACCAAGACATGTCAAGCTAAAGACCGCCTGATGCCGTTGCGCTCGGCTGCCAGCATAGTAATGAGGCGTGCGTGATTCCTTCTGCGCAGTGAGAACGCTGGTGGCCTGACCAGGCAGGCTTGGGGCGGAGGTGGAGGACCCAGATGAGGTGGAGGATGCAGAAGCTGTGGCGGAACTTGGACAGACAGAGGATTGACACACAAGTCGTGGGGACGGCAAGACTTGTGCAGCAGACCCTTCACCATCTATCACCATAGTTACCCAGTGCCCAGTCAGCGACATGTAACGTCCCTGTCCATGCTTACTGGTCCAAGTATCGGTGGTGAAATGCACCCGTTCACACACAGAGTTTCTCAAGGAAGCGGTGATGTTGTGTGCGACATGCTGGTGTAGCGCGGGCACACCTTTCTTAGAGAAGTAGTGGCGACTAGGCATCTGGTACTGGGGCACAGCGACAGACATAAGGTCTCTAAAATCCTGTGTGTCCACTAGGCGGAAAGGCAGCATTTCGGTAGCCAACAGCTTACAGAGGGATAGAGTCAACCTCTTAGCTTTGTCATGGGTCGGAGGAAGTGGCCTTTTATTTGACCACATCTGAGGGACAGAGATCTGGCTGCTGTGTGTAGACGGTGTTGAGTAGGGTGTCCCTGGAAAAATGCAGGTTTGTGAGGAAAGTGCAGGCGGAGACATGATGTTGCCTTCATCCAACGTTGGTGCTATCGATGTCTGAGAGAGCTGTACACACTCACTTGTTTCCCCTTCCAAACCAACTGACGACCTTACAAGCAAACTGCCTGTTGCGGTTACAGTGGTGGAAGTTTTGCGTGGAAAAACAGGTGTGACAGCTGTCCCCACAGTCCTAGAAGATGAAGAGCGCGCGGATGCACTGGAAGGGGCGGGCGGTGGATGGTTCGCTCCGCTAGCCGGCATTGCAGCACGGTGAGCTTCCCACCGGGACTTATGATATTTATTCATGTGACGATTCATGGAAGAAGTTGTCAAACTGCTGAGGTTTTGACCTCTACTAACAGAATCATGACAAATGTTACATATCACATGAGTTGGGCGATCTTTTTCGATGTGAAAAAAGGCCCAGGCTAGGCAAGGCTTAGAGGCCATGCGACCTGTTGATCCACCCCGAATAATGCTCATAGGCAGAGTGGTGGCTGAGGATGCAGTTGTAGACGTGCTACCAGTGCTCCGACTCTGTCCAGGAAGGCGCAAGGTAACTTCGTCGTCGGTTGCATCCTCCTCCACCGCCTCTGTTGACCTCCTCGAGTGCCTGACTGGGGGTTGACAGTAGGTGGGATCTAGAACGTCATCATCAATTGTTGTGTTTGCACTCCCCTCCCCCTCAGACCGAGCCTCTTCTTGCCCTGACCGAATATTTAAGTTGTCATCCCAATCGGGTATCTGCGTCTCATCTTCATCAGTATGTTCCTCATTGTCTATAACCACAGGTGTTACAGTTTGTGACAAAGGGTCAACATTATGCTCAGAAACTTGGTCCTCACGGCCTGAATCTGAGTCACAAAGGTTCTGGGCATCACTGCAGACCATTTCCTGTTCTGTACTCACTGTAGCTTGGGAGCAGACCTCTGATTCCCAGGCTATAGTGTGACTGAACAGCTCTGCAGACTCAGCCATCTCAGTTCCACCATACTGTGCAGGGCTGATGGAGACTTCAGAGCTGGGAGAAATCAAGTGTGATTGGGATGACAACTCAGAGGAATGGTGTTTTTTGGATGCGGTACTTGAAGTGGCTGAGAGGGCACTTGTTGGACCACTTGAGATCCATTCAAGCATTTTCCTTTTTTGCCCATCATCTACCTTTGTTCCTCTTGTTCGTGTCCGTAAAAAAGGGAGCACATCGGATTGTCCACAATAAGTAGTAGACATCTTACTTTTGCTAGTAGATGGTCTATCTTCAGCAGATGATAATGGAGCTTTGGCACCTTCCCCACTGACAAAACCTTTTTTGCCTTTTCCACCACGCCTCTTCCCCTTTCCACCAGCATCTGTCATTTTGCCACTCATGTTGATTGCGACAAGATTGTGGACTGAAAATGTGGTAGTAAAAATTGAGAGGTGGTGAAGATTGCAGTGGTGGTCTAGCTTTATTAACAGCAGAATAATAAAGAATAAATATCCCTGACAATGTAACTTAGTTATAATTCGTTGGAGTGTGCAACGCAGGCAGACGTGCTGCAAATGTCTTGGCACTAGTGGGACTATAGCAAAGTCCAATAGCCACGTATAGGATGCCACTAGGTACACTGAGTGTTTGCTAGTATAATGGCTTCGTTATAATTAGTTGGAGTGTGCAACGCAGGCAGATGCGCTCTGCAAATGTCTTGGCACTAGTGGGACTATAGCAAAGTCCAATAGCCACGTATAGGATGCCACTAGGTACACTGTGTGTTTGCTAGTATAATGGCTGAGTTTAAAAAACTTGGAGTGTGCAATGCAGGCAGATGTGCTCTGCTAATGTCTTTGCACTAGTGGGACTATAGCAAAGTCCAATAGCCACGTATAGGATGCCACTAGGTACACTGAGTGTTTGCTAGTAAAATTGCTTCGTTATAATTAGTTGGAGTGTGCAACGCAGGCAGATGCGCTCTGCAAATGTCTTGGCACTAGTGGGACAATAGCAAAGTCCAATAGCCACGTATAGGATGCCACTAGGTACACTGAGTGTTTGCTAGTATAATGGCTTCGTTATAATTAGTTGGAGTGTGCAACGCAGGCAGATGCGCTCTGCAAATGTCTTGGCACTAGTGGGACTATAGCAAAGTCCAATAGCCACGTATAGGATGCCACTAGGTACACTGAGTGTTTGCTAGTATAATGGCTTCGTTATAATTAGTTGGAGTGTGCAACGCAGGCAGATGCGCTCTGCAAATGTCTTGGCACTAGTGGGACTATAGCAAAGTCCAATAGCCACGTATAGGATGCCACTAGGTACACTGTGTGTTTGCTAGTATAATGGCTGAGTTTAAAAAACTTGGAGTGTGCAATGCAGGCAGATGTGCTCTGCTAATGTCTTTGCACTAGTGGGACTATAGCAAAGTCCAATAGCCACGTATAGGATGCCACTAGGTACACTGAGTGTTTGCTAGTAAAATTGCTTAGTTTAAAAACCTTGGAGTGTGCAATGCAGGCAGATGTGCTCTGCAAATGTCTTGGCACTAGTGGGACTATAGCAAAGTCCAATAGCCACGTATAGGATGCCACTAGGTACACTGAGTGTGTGCTAGTATAATGGCTTCGTTATAATTAGTTGGAGTGTGCAACGCAGGCAGATGCGCTCTGCAAATGTCTTGGCACTAGTGGGACTATAGCAAAGTCCAATAGCCACGTATAGGATGCCACTAGGTACACTGAGTGTTTGCTAGTATAATGGCTTCGTTATAATTAGTTGGAGTGTGCAACGCAGGCAGATGCGCTCTGCAAATGTCTTGGCACTAGTGGGACTATAGCAAAGTCCAATAGCCACGTATAGGATGCCACTAGGTACACTGAGTGTTTGCTAGTATAATGGCTTCGTTATAATTTGTTGGAGTGTGCAACGCAGGCAGATGCGCTCTGCAAATGTCTTGGCACTAGTGGGACTATAGCAAAGTCCAATAGCCACGTATAGGATGCCACTAGGTACACTGAGTGTGTGCTAGTATAATGGCTTCGTTATAATTAGTTGGAGTGTGCAACGCAGGCAGATGCGCTCTGCAAATGTCTTGGCACTAGTGGGACTATAGCAAAGTCCAATAGCCACGTATAGGATGCCACTAGGTACACTGAGTGTTTGCTAGTATAATGGCTTCGTTATAATTAGTTGGAGTGTGCAACGCAGGCAGATGCGCTCTGCAAATGTCTTGGCACTAGTGGGACTATAGCAAAGTCCAATAGCCACGTATAGGATGCCACTAGGTACACTGTGTGTTTGCTAGTATAATGGCTGAGTTTAAAAAACTTGGAGTGTGCAATGCAGGCAGATGTGCTCTGCTAATGTCTTTGCACTAGTGGGACTATAGCAAAGTCCAATAGCCACGTATAGGATGCCACTAGGTACACTGAGTGTGTGCTAGTATAATGGCTTCGTTATAATTAGTTGGAGTGTGCAACGCAGGCAGATGCGCTCTGCAAATGTCTTGGCACTAGTGGGACTATAGCAAAGTCCAATAGCCACGTATAGGATGCCACTAGGTACACTGAGTGTTTGCTAGTATAATGGCTTCGTTATAATTAGTTGGAGTGTGCAACGCAGGCAGATGCGCTCTGCAAATGTCTTGGCACTAGTGGGACTATAGCAAAGTCCAATAGCCACGTATAGGATGCTGTCAGGGCCAGGCGGTCGGGCAGACCCAGGAGGTGGATCCACTGGGCCGAACTCTAAGATGGTGGTAAGGAGTCCGGTAGCTGAAGCACTATGGGCAGTAGAACAGTCCGTGCCAGTGAGTGTAACGAAGGAGTCCCTGGGACCGTGGAGTCACAGATGGTAGTCCGGGTGACGTAGCTCAGGTTCGGAAGCCGAGGTGATGTCAGGCGGGGTCCGGAACCTTTGGAGCGAGATGACGGGTCACCGCAGGGATCCGAGATGGTACGGACTGTCAGATGGCAGACGGACAGCGTGCGGGGTTCGGGATTCAGCAGGACCGGATGGCGAGGCAGGATCAGCTCTAGAAGAGAGATACGTGAGTATGGCACGAAGACACAAGGAGACCTGACTCCTAGCTTGGAAAACACGAAGATCAGGCCCCGCCCTCTTGGACAATACACCCCTTTATACCCTGTACCTGTTTAGCCTCATTTCCTGTTAATGGACGCTGGCCCTTTAAGAAAGGGTCAGTGACCGCGCGCGCGCCCTAATGCGCATGCGCGCAGCCCGGGTGCCAGAAGCCAGGGAAGGAGGCTGAGAAGAGGACGCAGGGGAGCCGGCCAGGGCCTGGGAAGCCGTCGGGCGCCACGATCGGAGACCAGGGGGCCTGGGAAGGACGGGCACCGGAGCCAAGGACCCGGGGAGCGTGGCAGGTGAGCCGGGGAGCGGGGCTGAGGACCCGGGGAGCGGAGCGGAGGACCCGGGGAGGGGAGCCAAGGACCCGGGGAGCGTGACAGTACCCCCCCCCACGCCCCCCTCCCCGCAACCGGGACATGAAGGCACGGATCAGAGGAGTGCCCACGTTCTCCCTGGGCTCCCAGGACCTATCCTCAGGACCATACCCTTCCCAGTCCACCAGGAAGATCTGTCGACCTCGTACGGTCTTCATGGCCACGATATCCCTTACCGCATAGATATCGTCATCGGCAATAGGTGGAGGAGCCGGACTGGCAGCAGCGGAGAAGGGACCAAGGACAACCGGCTTGAGCAGGGAGACGTGGAATGAGTTGGGTATCCTCATCGTGGCCGGGAGCTGTAGCTTGTAGGAGACCTCATTGATCTTGCAGAGGACCTTAAACGGCCCGATGTAGCGAGGGCCCAGCTTGTAGGAAGGTATCTTCAATCGGATGTACTGGGAAGCAAGCCAGACCAGGTCACCAGGAGAGAAACACGGAGGGTCCAGACGCCTCTTGTCAGCGTGTTTCTTCATCCGCTGGGAAGCGCGTCCAAGGGACGCCTTGACAGAGTCCCAAATGGTAGCGAAGTCACGGGCTACAGTATCAGCCGCAGGGACATCCGAAGAAGGGGATATAGGCAATGGAACGGAGGGCTGAAGTCCGTAAACGACATGGAAGGGAGATTTGGAGGACGACTCACTGATGTGGTGGTTATGTGAGAATTCAGCCCAAGGCAGAAGCGTGGACCAGTCGTCGTGATGGGTGTTGACATAGTGACGTAAGAAGGATGTCAAGATTTGATTGACCCTCTCCACTTGGCCATTAGACTGAGGATGGTATGCGGAAGAAAAGTCCAGAGTTACTCCCAGATGTTTGCAGAGCGCCCTCCAGAAGCGGGAGGTGAACTGAGTTCCTCTGTCGGACACGATGTGGGATGGAAAGCCATGCAAGCGGAAGATGTGATGGATATAGGCTTCCGCGAGTTCCTGAGCAGAGGGCAGTCCAGCCATGGGGATGAAGTGAGCCATTTTGGAGAACCGGTCCACCACGACCCATATGACTGTGTGTCCAGAGGATAATGGCAAGTCCGTAATAAAATCCATCGCTATGTGTTGCCACGGAACTGAGGGTATAGGCAGAGGCAGAAGACGGCCATAGGGCAGGTGTTTGGGCGTCTTGTTTCTGGCACAAGAGGAGCAGGCAGAGACAAAAGCAGCGACGTCCGTGCGAAGGGATGGCCACCAGTAATGGCGTACAATCGCACCCCATGTTCTCTTCTGGCCTGCATGACCGGCTGTTTTTGAGGCATGACCCCAGTGTAACACTTTTTGCCTGTCAGTCTCAGAGACATAGGTCTTTCCGGACGGTATCTGGGCCAGGGTGACAGGGGCCACCGAAATGATCTTGCTAGGAGAGATGATGGGTTGGGTAGTCTCTTCCTCCTGCTCCATGGGCATGAAAGACCTAGACAAAGCATCAGCGCGTACGTTCTTGTCCGCGGGTCGGAAATGGAGCTGGAAGTCAAACCTGGCAAAGAATAGGGACCACCTGGCTTGCCGTGGGTTCAGTCGCTGAGCGGACCGCAGGTATTCCAGGTTCTTGTGGTCCGTGTAGATAATCACGGGGTACACTGCTCCTTCCAGGAGGTAGCGCCACTCCTCCAGGGCCAGTTTGACCGCCAATAGTTCTCGGTCACCGATGGTGTAATTACGTTCAGGCGCTGAGAAGCTCTTGGAGAAGAAACCGCACGTCACCATCTTGCCGGAGGAGGACTTCTGCATGAGCACTGCTCCGGCTCCCGAGGAGGAGGCATCCACCTCCAAGGTGAACTGGCGGTTTAACTCCGGACGGTGGAGTACAGGAGCGGAGGCAAATGCTCGCTTCAGTGAGCAAAACGCGGCGTCGGCCGCAGGTGACCAGTCCTTTGGATTAGCCTCCTTTTTGGTCAAAGCGGAGAGAGGAGCAGTCAGGGCAGAGAAGTGAGGGATAAACTGGCGGTAGTAGTTGGCGAATCCCAGGAACCGTTGGATTGCCTTCAGTCCAGAAGGGGGAGGCCAGTTGAGTATGGAGGAGACCTTCTTTGGATCCATCTGCAGTCCAGTGCCCGAGATGATGTATCCCAGGAAAGGGAGAGAGGACTGCTCAAAGACACACTTCTCATATTTGGCGTAGAGACGATTCTCTCTCAGTCTTTGTAGAACCAGCTGTACGTTCTCTCTGTGGGTCTGGAGGTCCGGAGAGAAGATAAGGATGTCATCCAGATAAACTACTACACAGATGTAGAGGAGGTCCCGGAATATGTCGTTCACCAATTCTTGGAAGACTGCTGGTGCGTTACACAGGCCGAAGGGCATCACGCAGTATTCATAATGCCCATCGCGAGTATTAAACGCGGTCTTCCATTCGTCCCCAGAGCGGATACGAACTAGGTTGTAGGCACCCCGAAGATCCAGCTTGGTGAACACACGGGCTCCTCTGAGCCGGTCGAACAATTCGGGGATGAGCGGCAGAGGGTACTTGTTTTTTACGGTGATCTGATTCAGACCCCGGTAGTCGATGCATGGGCGTAGGTCACCCTCTTTCTTCTTAACGAAGAAGAAGCCTGCTCCCGCAGGAGAGGAGGATCTCCGGATGAATCCCTTTGCCAGGCTTTCTGTGATGTAGGTGGACATGGCCCTGGTTTCGGCTGGAGACAACGGATATATCCGTCCTCGAGGCGGTGTTGTTCCTGGGAGCAGGTCGATGGCGCAATCGTAGGGACGGTGTGGCGGAAGTACCTCAGACTCCTTCTTGTCAAAAACGTCTGCGAAGGACCAATAGGCCGAAGGCAGTTCCGGCAGGTTCTCTGGAACCGGAGGTCGTCGGATGGGTTGTATGGACTTCAGACACTTCTCATGACAAGCAGGACCCCATCGGGTGATTTCGCCAGTACCCCAGCTGACTGATGGTTCGTGTGTCCGCAACCAGGGAAGTCCCAGCAGGATTTGATGGGACATGTGTGGAAGGACGTAGAGAGCGATGTTCTCGGTGTGCAGGGCACCGATACGCAGTTCGACCGGACTGGTGACCCAGGAGATGGTATCAGAGAGGGGTCTCCCATCTACAGAGGCAATCACTAGGGGCTTCTCGAGTGGAGTAACAGGCAGCTGGTACTTGTCCACCGTGGCCTGCTGGATGAAATTGCCTGCTGCTCCAGAGTCGAGGTATGCCTCAGCCGTGAAGCGCGTCTCTCCCGTTGACACTTGCACAGTCCACATAACCGGGTCTGAGAGAGTCCCAGCACCTAGGGTGGCCTCTCCTACCAACCCTAGGCTTTGGAGTTTCCCGGCCTTTCCGGACAGGAGCGTAGGAGGTGTGTGTCCTCTCCGCAGTAAAAGCAGAGACCCTTGGCGAGCCGCTCTGCTCGACGTTGTTCAGACTGTCGTACTCGGTCGATCTGCATGGGCTCGTGGACGGGAATCCCAGCTGTTGATGACTGAGATACGGAGGGCTTCTGTGGAGGAGAGGAATGCCGTACCGGACGTCTCTCACGAGACAGCTCTTTGGAGCGCTCCTGAAAACGTATGTCCACTCGAGTTGCTAGGGCAATCAGGGCATCTAGGGTGGAGGGCACGTCACGACCCGCCAACTCATCTTTGATGCGACTCGAGAGTCCTTCCCAGAAGGCGGCTGTTAGGGCCTCATTATTCCACCCGAGTTCTGAAGCCAAAGTGCGGAAACGGATGGCGTATTGGCCCACCGTCAGTGTTCCTTGACGTAAGCGGAGGAGGGATGAAGCAGACGCAGAGGCGCGTCCCGGCTCGTCAAAGGTGCTGCGAAAGGCCTGCAGGAACTCTTGAAGATCCTTGGTCATAGGGTCCTCCTTCTCCCACAACGGGTTCATCCACGCCAGTGCCTCGCCCTCCAGGTGAGACATGATGAAGGCGACCTTGGCTTGGTCGGAGGCAAACAGATGTGGCAGCTGCGTGAAATGGAGGGAGCATTGGTTTATAAACCCCCTGCAGGACTTGGGATCTCCGGCGTACCGGGGTGGTGAGGCCAAACGCAGTCTGGAAGCATCCGAAGAAGCAGCCACGGGAGCGGGGGACGTGGCTTGACTAGTGGCGGCTTGGGATGTCGAAGACGTGACTGCCGCTTGTAGCGTGGTCAGGCGGGTGTCCACGGAAGTCATAAAGTTCAGCATGCGGGTCTGGACTTCACGCTGGCGTTGGAGTTCCTCTTGCAAGGCTGCTAGTGCTGCAGCGGGATCCATGGCCTGATCTTACTGTCAGGGCCAGGCGGTCGGGCAGACCCAGGAGGTGGATCCACTGGGCCGAACTCTAAGATGGTGGTAAGGAGTCCGGTAGCTGAAGCACTATGGGCAGTAGAACAGTCCGTGCCAGTGAGTGTAACGAAGGAGTCCCTGGGACCGTGGAGTCACAGATGGTAGTCCGGGTGACGTAGCTCAGGTTCGGAAGCCGAGGTGATGTCAGGCGGGGTCCGGAACCTTTGGAGCGAGATGACGGGTCACCGCAGGGATCCGAGATGGTACGGACTGTCAGATGGCAGACGGACAGCGTGCGGGGTTCGGGATTCAGCAGGACCGGATGGCGAGGCAGGATCAGCTCTAGAAGAGAGATACGTGAGTATGGCACGAAGACACAAGGAGACCTGACTCCTAGCTTGGAAAACACGAAGATCAGGCCCCGCCCTCTTGGACAATACACCCCTTTATACCCTGTACCTGTTTAGCCTCATTTCCTGTTAATGGACGCTGGCCCTTTAAGAAAGGGTCAGTGACCGCGCGCGCGCCCTAATGCGCATGCGCGCAGCCCGGGTGCCAGAAGCCAGGGAAGGAGGCTGAGAAGAGGACGCAGGGGAGCCGGCCAGGGCCTGGGAAGCCGTCGGGCGCCGCGATCGGAGACCAGGGGGCCTGGGAAGGACGGGCACCGGAGCCAAGGACCCGGGGAGCGTGGCAGGTGAGCCGGGGAGCGGGGCTGAGGACCCGGGGAGCGGAGCGGAGGACCCGGGGAGGGGAGCCAAGGACCCGGGGAGCGTGACAGATGCCACTAGGTACACTGAGTGTTTGCTAGTATAATGGCTTCGTTATAATTAGTTGGAGTGTGCAACGCAGGCAGATGCGCTCTGCAAATGTCTTGGCACTAGTGGGACTATAGCAAAGTCCAATAGCCACGTATAGGATGCCACTAGGTACACTGTGTGTTTGCTAGTATAATGGCTGAGTTTAAAAAACTTGGAGTGTGCAATGCAGGCAGATGTGCTCTGCTAATGTCTTTGCACTAGTGGGACTATAGCAAAGTCCAATAGCCACGTATAGGATGCCACTAGGTACACTGAGTGTTTGCTAGTAAAATTGCTTAGTTTAAAAAACTTGGAGTGTGCAATGCAGGCAGATGTGCTCTGCAAATGTCTTGGCACTAGTGGGACTATAGCAAAGTCCAATAGCCACGTATAGGATGCCACTAGGTACACTGAGTGTGTGCTAGTATAATGGCTTCGTTATAATTAGTTGGAGTGTGCAACGCAGGCAGATGCGCTCTGCAAATGTCTTGGCACTAGTGGGACTATAGCAAAGTCCAATAGCCACGTATAGGATGCCACTAGGTACACTGAGTGTTTGCTAGTATAATGGCTTCGTTATAATTAGTTGGAGTGTGCAATGCAGGCAGATGCGCTCTGCAAATGTCTTGGCCCTAGTGGGACTATAGCAAAGTCCAATAGCCACGTATAGGATGCCACTAGGTACACTGAGTGTTTGCTAGTAAAATTGCTTAGTTTAAAAAACTTGGAGTGTGCAATGCAGGCAGATGTGCTCTGCAAATGTCTTGGCACTAGTGGGACTATAGCAAAGTCCAATAGCCACGTATAGGATGCCACTAGGTACACTGAGTGTGTGCTAGTATAATGGCTTCGTTATAATTAGTTGGAGTGTGCAACGCAGGCAGATGCGCTCTGCAAATGTCTTGGCACTAGTGGGACTATAGCAAAGTCCAATAGCCACGTATAGGATGCCACTAGGTACACTGAGTGTTTGCTAGTATAATGGCTTCGTTATAATTAGTTGGAGTGTGCAACGCAGGCAGATGCACTCTGCAAATGTCTTGGCACTAGTGGGACTATAGCAAAGTCCAATAGCCACGTATAGGATGCCACTAGGTACACTGAGTGTTTGCTAGTATAATGGCTTCGTTATAATTTGTTGGAGTGTGCAACGCAGGCAGATGCGCTCTGCAAATGTCTTGGCCCTAGTGGGACTATAGCAAAGTCCAATAGCCACGTATAGGATGCCACTAGGTACAGAGTGTTTGCTAGTATAATGGCTGAGTTTAAAAAACTTGGAGTGTGCAATGCAGGCAGATGTGCTCTGCTAATGTCTTTGCACTAGTGGGACTATAGCAAAGTCCAATAGCCACGTATAGGATGCCACTAGGTACACTGAGTGTTTGCTAGTAAAATTGCTTAGTTTAAAAAACTTGGAGTGTGCAATGCAGGCAGATGTGCTCTGCAAATGTCTTTGCACTAGTGGGACTATAGCAAAGTCCAATAGCCACAGATAGGATGCCACTAGGTACACTGAGTGTTTGCTAGTATAATGGCTTAGTTAGAATGAGTTGGAGTGTGCAGAGGACAAGAGGGTACAGTGGCAGGATTGTGGTGCTCTGGGTAGAGGAATGGAAGCCTGCCTTTCTATTCCCTCCTAATGGTGAAATGCAGGGAGGAAATCCCTGACCTGGGCTACACAGACGCTGTTGCTGTTTGCAGGACCTGTCACCTATGGCTCTCTGACCCTGCCGGTACGAGCCCTTAAAAGGACTGCTAGAATGTGCTCTCCCTAAGCTGTCTAACGCTGTGTATGCAGCGCATACAGCTGTATCGGCGATAGGACAAAGGACGGAACTGCGACAGTGATGTCTGACACCAAAGACGCAGAAGGCAGATAATGGCGATCGTGAAGAAAATGTCCGGTTTTATAATGCAGGGACATGTGACATGCAGATCCTATCACACATGCCGTTGCTTCTCTGCCTCAAAGTCCACTTAGCTGTGTGTGTGTCTGTGATTGGCTGACATGCTGGCCAGCCCCACAAGACGCGCGCGCTTAGGGAAGGAAGACAAGAAAAAAAAAAAAAAAAATGGCGATCGCCATTATAGAAACAGCAGTGATCTGAAGGCGCTGTTCACGCACACTATACACTGAAATGTGATAATAGTTTGATTCACAGAGTGACTTACACTATTACAGCAGAAACCAAGCTAAGATTTAGCTGTTTTTTGGCTGCTAGAACCGTTCTCGAACGTTTCTAGAACTATCGAGCTTTTGCAAAAAGCTCGAGTTCTAGTTCGATCTAGAACATGCCCCAAAATCACTCGAGCCTAGAACTGGAGAACCACGAACCACGAACCGCGCTCAACTCTAGTCCAGATACACCACGACGGAGGATAACAGTAAATCCCTGAACACATCGTTTACGAAGTCCTGAAATACTGCGGGTGCATTACATAAACCAAAAGGCATGACGAGGTATTCATAGTGACCGTCTCGGGTGTTAAAAGCGGTCTTCCATTCGACACCCTCTCGAATTCATACCAAGTTATACACACCCCGCAGATCCAACTTCGTAAAAACCTGAGCTCCCCTCAGTCTGTCAAAGAGCTCCGAAATTAAAGGTAAAGGGTATTTGTTCTTTATTGTGATTGCGTTGAGACCCCTGTAATCTATGCAGGGACGCAAATCACCCTCTTTCTTCCGAACAAAGAAAAACCCAGCTCCCGCGGGAGAGACAGACTTACGAATGAACCCCTTCTCTAAACTCTCTCTTATATAGGTCGACATGGCCTCCAACTCAGGTATCGACAGGGGGTAAACCCTGCCCTTAGGTGGAACCGAACCTGGGATAAGGTCTATGGCACAGTCATACGGCCTATGGGGTGGAAGAACCTCAGCACCCTGTTTGGAGAACACGTCAGCGAAATCCAAATAGGGTGTAGGTATGGGAGAGAGATCAGTTGATGCAACCGCAACGACCTTAGGTGGTAAGGGAAGACATCGGGGCTGACATTTCGAACCCCAACTAATAATGCTGTCGGACTCCCAGTCAATGTGAGGAGCATGAGTCCGAAGCCATGGGAGACCCAGAAGGACGTCGTCTATACCCTCAGGCAAAACAAGAAAAGAAATCTCCTCTATGTGACCCTGAGGCAGGGAACGGCGCAAGGGAACTGTCCTCAATGTAATGGAGTCAGACAACATAGTCCCATTAACAACACGGACAGGAATAGGCGCCTCTAACATGATAGAGGGAATATTGTGTCTCTTTACAAATCCTGAGGACACAAAAGTCCCGTCAGCTCCGGAATCCACAAAAGCCATAATAGGCCATGTATTCTCAGAGAATGAGAGCTGACCTGGGATACTACACTTAGAGGGTGCAGAAGACGTCTCTAGTAACCCCCCTCTAATGGTTACTAGGCCTGGGAGTTTCCCTGACGACTAGAACACTTGTTGGCATAGTGCCCAGACTGACGGCATACGTAACATATAGGAGGACCAGACTTGCGTAGTCTGGAGGACGTATGACCTAACTCCATAGGAGTGGGAGATGTTTCAGATGCTGAGGAAGATGGTAGTGGAGCCTCAACAACTGGAATAGCCCGATGCTTAGGGCGTGAAGAAGAGACCTCGAGTCTACGTTCCCTATGGCGTACGTCGATCCTCGTTGCTACTGTGATCAAGTCCTCCAGAGAAGCAGGGACCTCACGAGTAGCAAGGGCATCCTTGACATAGCCTGCCAACCCTCTCCAGAAGATAGGAATCAACACCTTCTCTGGCCAATCTAGTTCTGCCACCAGAGTTCTAAAAGCAATGGCATAAGAACTAGTGGATAACGAACCCTGAGATAGATCTAAGAGTCTCAGGGCCACATCATGGGTAACCTGCGGACCCATGAATACCGCCTTAAGAGCATCAAGAAAGTCTTGATGTCTCAGAGTAACCACATCAGAGCGCTCCCATAAGGGAGTCGCCCATTCTAAGGCTTTGTCCTGAAGTAAGGAGATGATAAAGCCTACTCTGGACCTCTCCGTAGAGAAGCGAGAAGAGTTGACCTCTAGGTGTATCTGACACTGACTAATGAAACCACGACATGATCTGGCATCGCCAGAATATCTGTTTGGCAGAGCAAGTCGATGATCATGTGCAGATGTCACCATGGTCTGAGGTTTATCCTCTATACTCTTGAGCCGCGACTCAAGTACTTGTAAGTAACGGTGTAACTGCTGATATTCTGTCATAACTGCCAGACCCTTGGCTCAGTCCTAATGTTACGGGGGGCTGTCTGATAATAAAACCTAAAGGAATGTCAGACAGTCAGGGTCCACCGTGCAAAGACTCTGCTGCAGACTATGGCAGAGGATAAGGGGTATATAAGTGTGCCACTGTAAAAAATAATAGCACAAGTGCAGAGTGCAATACCTCTGTTAAACTCACAGAGGAATATAATTAGAAAATAAAGCAATTCCTCCCTTACTTGGAGGGTGTGTGGAATGGTCTCTGTTAAAGATCACAGAGACGGACAGCAGCATAAGCCGCACAAAGCTCCTACCTCTGTTCGCTCCCCTAGTGTGCGAGGATACGAACAACTGCCAGACGCAGTATAAGGAACGTTACCCTAGCGGCAATGTCCACCTACGAGTAGAATCACAAGGCCCAGCCGGACCATGTGCCTCAGGCACCTGCCTATGTTCGCTCCACTAAGAGGTAAGGATACGGACTGCAGCCGAAGCTGTAAGGTATAAGAACGCTACCCTGCCGGTAGCGCTCACCTAACATAGACAGAGAGATGCCTAGAGGGACGTGCACAGGGCGTCTACCCTCATGCATGAACCAAGAGGACGTGCGTCAGGGTCTTATATAGACTCTGTGCCTCATCCAAGATGGAGGACACCAGAGCCAATCCGCTGCCAGAATGACAGCAATGACGTCACGCTGGCCTATCACCGAGCAAAGCGTCACAAGCACATGACCAGCGACCAATCGGCATAGAAGGTGTCAGAGACATGTGACCACGTGTCACAAGCACATGACCAGTGGCCAATCAGCTTAAAAGGTGTCAGAGACATGTAACCTCGTGTCAGCGATGATGTCACCCGCACATGTGCAAGGGCTCCAAGATAGGACTTAGTCTCCAGCGCTTGCACATGTGCAGTAGAAAGAAATCCGGACATAGTCTCCAGAGCCACAGCAACCGTAACAAGGAGGCTGTATAGAGATGAGAGGAGCCATGTACTAGAGGAGGAGGCTGTATATAGATGAGAGGAGCCATGTACTAGAGGAGGGGGCTGTATATAGATGAGAGGAGCCATGTACTAGAGGAGGGGGCTGTATATAGATGAGCGGAGCCATGTACTAGAGGAGGGGTGCTGTATTTAGATGAGAGGAGCCATTTACTAGAGGAGGAGGCTGTATATAGATGAGACGAGCTATGTACTAGAGGAGGGGGGCTGTATATAGATGAGAAGAGCCATGTACTAGAGGAGGGGGCTGTATATACAGTATGTGGTGCCCTGGACAAGCCAGGGGCCACAGAGCACAACACCCACTCACCCCACACTCCCAGCAGGCACACCGAAGTCAGACACAAAACCCTTGTTGCCTTCCTCCAGGGGCTCATGATCACACCAGGGGGTGGGCCAGGCGGTTGGTCCCGCCCACCGAGGAGTTCACAGTCCTGGAGGCGGGAAAACAGCTAGTCTAGTTTTGACAGTGAAAGTGGAAGGAGGAAAGTGTGGTAGTGGAGCAACTGACTGAGAGCGTCCGGGTGTGTGGCCCGGGCGGAACAGCAAGGTTGGCAGACGGTGGTGACCATCTGCAGGAGTGGCCTATCCGAGTTACCGTAAGGACCGTGGACGGGCGGTGGCCCGGCGGTTCCGGACCGGTACACAAAGAGAAGCCAGCACCATCTGGCAGGGGCTTTTCGGACCCCGGCAAGGCTAGGAGTCGCCGTGAATTTGCCGAATCCGTTAGTGAAGGAAACCTCCTGGGTTTCCAAACAGTCAAGTCCCGACAGAAGGCAACAGTCCAACCAACAGAGGGAGACACCGCCACCGGCAAGGCAACCGTTTCTCAGGGCCAGCGCCTGCGGGCAAAGAGGGGCTCCTCCAGCCCATATCCAAGCTGGGGAGCGGGTTACCGGTGGGAACCCATCGGAACCATCAACCGTACTTAGGTGCAGGGAAAGGCAGTCACTATCAACCTGCCGGGAGAAACAACACCGCAGCCGTCTGTGGGACCCATCCATCCAGCCGAGTGTTTTACCGAGAACTGTGTCTTCATCATTGGGCTGAGTGAGTAGCACCGTGCCGTGCGGCACAGCGCTGCCCCTGCGACCCTGCCCCTCGCCAGGCCCCGTAACCCGCCTGCCATCCATCCCTACCCCATCACCGGGCCCCGGGACAACCAACCCCCTACCCACAGAGGGGAGAACTAACAACAAAGCTGCTCCCTGTCACCGCTCCCGGGATCCCCGTCCAGAGCAGCGGTGGTGTCACCATTATCACCACAGCCGTGGGTGGCGTCACGGACAATAAATCCCCACAATCAATCCAAACCCCCTTTTCACTCACGGGCGAGGAGCGCCGCTCGAGTCCCCGGGATCCGGCCCACCGCTCGAGCCACCACCGAGCAGCAGCACCAGCGGCCAGACCCGAGCAGTGGGAGATCGCAGCGTCCCCTCCTCCGCCCGCGACATATAGATGAGAGGAGCCATGTACTAGAGGAGGAGGCTGTATATAGATGAGATGAGACATGTATTAGAGGGGGGGCTGTATATAGATGAGAGGAGCCATGTACTAGAGGAGGGGGTTGTATATAGATGAGAGGAGCCATGTACTGCAGGATGGGGCTGAGAGGAGTGATGTACTGTAGTAAGTGTCTGTATATAACGGGATAAGAGAGGAGATGTACTGTGCAGAGCATGACCGCAGAACCAAAATCACCAAAAGGAGACTTGTTGTGAGACACTACACCCATGATATAGTTTATTGGAGCGCACCATTTATATATTTTATGTTTTTCGTACAAGGCTGTATAACACAAGATGCGGCCCCCATTACATCTCCAGGGGTCTCTCCCGGATTTCTAAAAATTCAGAGTTTTTATTTACTTTAACATCTGTCACTCAACTTTCCCAGAATCCTTAGTGGCTGCTCCTCCGGCTCCAGAGCTGTGAATTCAGGGACCATTGATCGCACATTTGCTTTTTATAGCACTAAGTCCTCTGCTTTGTAACTAGACAAGAAAACTGAACCCTGACATCTGCGCCGCAGTCATGAATGGTTCAGATGAGGGTGAAGGCCGGGCCCCGGATGGAATGTTCATGTCTGTTCTCATTGTAGTGACATCAGAGGTTTATGGTAACATGAAATATGCAAATTCCATCCAACTCATAGAATATGCAAATTGCATCTGACCACAGCCGATGACTAATAAAGGTGCCCCGCCCACTTGCCTATGTCATCACTTTGTGATGTCACAATGATCAAAGGCTCTAAACAAACCGCTCCTGGGAGCTTTACAGCCATTTGCCACTTTTTTACTATAGAGGCGGTAGGACGATAGAGCCGAACTATGGCAGCCAGAAAGACGTAAGTGGAGCTCTGGGAATATAAACCTGGAGCCCTGCAACAATATTACTTTCTTATATAGGACAAAGGACAAGAACGAGCCTTTGGATTATAAACCGTGGAGAGCTGAACCCTTATTGCCATTTTGGAGAGAAACAGAATAAGAATGAAAAAAGAACCGATGGAGGACGACCCAAGACCATGATGTGAACCTGGTGACGTATACCCCTCCCCTGCTTTGTACCTGCTAACGTCATGTAACCCTTTGGTAGTGTTTAATCAAGGCTGGCGTTTTTCTCTAACAACCTTTATGAAGCGCCCGTTGGAGTAAGATGCACCAAACTAATTTCCTCTTAATGAATTTGACTCATCTTTTAAAGGGAATCTGTCAGGAGGTTTGTGCCACTTAATTTGCATAATGTACAGGCAGAGATCCTGATTCCAGTGATGTGTCACTTACTGGGCTGCTTAGTGTAGTTTTGATAAAAACCCTATGTAATCAGCAGGAGATTATCATTACAGGACTACTTGGCGTGCTGCCAATTAGTCCAGCATATTAATGAGCTCCGTATAACTGCTAGATCTGCAGCAGAGAAAACATTGATTTTATCAAAATGACAGCACACAGCCCAGTAAGTGACACATCGCTGGAATCAGGGTCTCTTGTGACCTCTCTCTGTATCTTCAGCTCCTTGGGAGACTCATGTACAGGGTGAAGTGTAAAATATATAAAACAAGTAGTGATTTTTTTATGAGCTTTCTGGTTATAGTCCTGTGCAAAATCTATGGGTAAATATTTTTTTTTCAGAATTTTAATTCAGGTTTGTTAAAGGGGTTTTCCAGGCTTGAGGTAACAGGCTGCAGTTGGTCTCGGTGTCTGCAGCTGAATGCATGTATGGTAAGTCACATACTTGTGGTCACGACGGCCCGATACTGGCACAGGCGAATCCTCACAGCGCATGGTGCAGATCCTGTTAGGATTCAAAAGTCTGTCGTTAACCTCAAGCCTGGACATCCCCTTTAAGACAAAAATTACATTTTATTATATATTAAAGGGAACCTGTCACCACTTTTTCAGCCTATAAGCTGTGGCCACCACCACTGGGCTTTTATATACAGCATTCTAACATACTGTATATAAGAGCCCAGGCCGCTGTGTAAAACAAAAAAACACTTCATAATACTCACCTAGAAGGTCGCTCAGGTGCACAACAGTCGGATGGGTGACGCCGTTCTCTGGGAACGGCGGTGCTTCCCCTTTCGGCCATCTTGGTCTTCCTTATTCTGAAGCCGCGCTGCATGACGCGTCTACGTCATACACACGCGCCGGCATTAAGGGCAGGGCAGATCAAAGTATTGTAGTGCGCCCATGCAGAATCTCAATGCCGGCGCATGTGTATCACGTTGACGCGTCATGCAGCGCGGCTTCAGAATAAGGAAGACCAAGATGGTCGAAAGGGGAGGCGCCGGTCCCGAAGAACGGCGCCACCCATCAGACTGTTGTGCACCGGAGCGACCTACTAGGTAAGTATTATAAAGTGTTTTTTATGTTTTACACAGCGACTGGGCTCTTATATACAGCATGTTAAGGTCCCGTTACACGAAACGATGTATTAACGATATATCGCCGGGGTCACGGATTCCGTGACGCACATCCGGAATTGTTAGCGACGTTGTTGCGTGTGACACTAACGAGCGGCTGTTAACGATCAAAAATACTCACCTTATCGTTGATCGTTGGCACGTCGTTAATTTTCAAAAAATCGTTGATTGTTGAGGATGCAGGTTGTTCATCGCTCCCGAGGCAGCACACATCGCTACGTGTGACACCCCGGGAATGACGAAATGCAGCTTACCTGTGGCCGCCGGCAATGAGGAAGGAAGGAGGTGGGCGGGATGTTACGGCCGCTCATCTCCGCCCCTCCGCTTCTATTTGGCGGCCACTTACTGACGCCGCTGTGACGCCGCACGAACTGCCCCCCTTAGAAAGGAGGCGGTTCACTGGCAGCAGTGACATTGCTAGGCAGGTAAGTACGTGTGACAGCTCCAAATGATATTTTGCGCCACGGACAGCGATTTGTCCGTGACACACAAACGACGGGGGCGGGTGCGCTCGCTAGCGATATCGCTGCGTGTGACGGGCCCTTAAGAATGCTGTAAATAAGAATTAAGTGGTGGTGGCCGCAGCTTATAGGACTGAAAAGTGGTGACAGGTTCCCTTTAAATATATTAAAATGATTTTCCATGATGGGAAATCCCTTTTAAAGTAAATAGTTCCCCTTGTCAAATTTCTGGTGCAAACTGCTTGAGGAGTGAACTCTTAAGGCCCCATTACATGCAACGATGTATCTAACGATACAACTAGCCAAAGCAAAGCAGACAGCGGGGGGGTTGGTATTATCTGGCTGGGAAGGCCCATGGTTATTTGGCCCTTCCCAGCCTAAACATAGCAGCCCTCAGTCACTTCAGAAGTGGCACATGCATTAGATGCACCAATTCTGGCGCTTTGCCCAGCTTTTCCTGATTGCCCTTGTGTGGTGGCAATTGGATTAATAATTTTGGGGCTGATGTAGCTGTGAATTTACAGCTGGCATCAACCCCGGGATTACTACCCCGGCTGAAAGAAAAAAGTTCATGGATGGCATTTGTGCCTTTTGTGAATAATAGAATATTGCAGGTTATTGTTACTAGATTTTGTTATGGGACATTGATCCAGGGAACTAGTCTGATTGCCATATGTGGAGTCGGGAAGGAATTTTTCCCCTACTATGGGGCAATTAGCATCTGCCTCACGGGGTTTTTGCCTTCCTCTGGATCAGCACATTAGCTTTTAGGATGAACTTGATGACTTAGGTCTTTCAACCTTAAAGCTATGAAACTGTCTTTGTATTGAGGCTCAAGGGTGTAGGCCGGGGTTTCTTTGGGACCAGTATTAATGGAGTGTTTTGCTCCAAGTCTATCCCAGGAAGTCTTTTTGAGCTGATGTACTTAGACAGATCCCAAAATTTAGGGGTGGGGGAAGAAGATTTCGTTAGTTAAAGGGGTTTTCCCTTGAGCAAACTTAATTTTAACATACATTTTAATTCATAGATCTTGGAATAATAATAATTTCCAGAATTGGATGTAATTAAAAAAATGTTCCTGTGGTGAGATAATCTTATATATGTGCCCCTGCTATGTACTGTGTAATGGCTGTGTCTGACCATACAGGAACATGGTCTGATCATACTCCTAGGCAGGGGAGGACTTAAAAAGTATGCAGACATTACAGCACAGGATCGCAAATTATTCTTTCTTTGAGGAAAAAGATTTTTTAAAAGCAAGTAGGGAAATGTTTTACCTCACAAAAAGAATCAGCTGTGATCCTGTTCAATTGATTAAGTTTAACTTTATTTGTGGGGAAACCCCTTTAAGGGTGAATTAAAAGCAAAGCCACAAAAAGATTTAGGGGTTTTTTTCTTGCTATATTGAACTTTCGTGGAATTTTAATTCCTTTTTCTGTGGCTTTGCATTTAATTTTAGGTAGGGACTCGCAAGATAATGAGGACCCTTGACGTGGGTTGCGAGCTTGTATATTTTGGCCAAAATATTGACCCATGCCACATAAATTTATTATATATTTTTGCACACTACGTCTCTTTTTATGCAGGATGCAGCCAAGCCCATCTATGTTGGCCTTGTAAATTAGGGTGTCTGTGATTGTGGGGTGCACTGATACAGTGCTCGGCAGCCCGCCTAATCTAATACTATGGGCGTCACTAATAGGCTGTAAACCAGGCACTGTGCACTTCATGTGTGTGACCAGCCCCCTATTCAGGCCTTCATAGTTACATAGTTACATAGTTACTAAGGTTGAAAAAAGACCTAGGTCCATCTAGTTCAACCTTCCTCCACCAGTTCTACATTTGGTCACTAAGTCATTTATAACCAACAATGTTGTGTGTACTGAGGAAATCATCCAGCCCTTTTTTGAAAGCTGTTATAGTATCTGCCATTACTACCTCTTGTGGTCGGCATTCCACAGTCTGACTGCTCTAACTGTAAAGAACCCTTTCCTATTTAGGTGTTGGAATCGCTTTTCTTCCACTCGCAGTGAGTGCCCCCTGGTCCTTAGTATTGTCTTTGGAAGAAATAAGTCATGTGCCAGTCCTTTATATTGACCACACATATATTTATACATATAAATGAGATCTCCTCTGAGACGTCTTTTTTCTAAGCTAAACATATCTAGCTTTTTCAACCTGTCATCATATCGGAGGCCTCCATTACTCATCATACGGGCGGCCTCCATTCCTTGTAGTAGTCTAGTTGCCTGCCTTTGAACTGACTCTAACTTCTGAATGTCCTTTTTAAAATGTGGAGCCCAAAACTGTATCCCATATTCCAGATGTGGCCTTACAAGTGATTTATAGAGGGGTAACAATACGTTGGAATCACGGGATCTACTCTCTCTTTTTATACACCCTAGAATCTTGTTTGCTTTAGCAGCTGCTGCCTGACATTGAGTGCTGCTGCTCAGCTTATTTGTAATGAGAATACCCAAGTCCTTCTCCTGTTCTGTAGTCCCAAGTTTACTTCCATTTAATGTATACGCAGTTATAGGATTACTACATCCTAGGTGCATTACTTTACATTTATCAACATTAAATCTCATTTGCCAAGTATCTGCCCATTCTGACATCTTATCCAGATGGTTTTTGTAATATTGTATTATCAAGGTCAGTTTTTAATATCCTACATAGTTTGGTGTCATCAGCAAACACTGACACTTTACTATCAATCCCATCCACAAGGTCATTAATAAAGAGATTAAAAAGAATTGGCCCTAGCACAGATCCCTGCGGTCCCCACTGCTGACTGCAGCCCATTTAGAGAATATACCATTTATGACTACTCTTTGTTTCCTATCTTTTAGCCAATTCCTTCTCTTTGTGCAATGTTAATACTGAGCAATCCTCCATGATTTGGCAGGTTGTGAGTGGTTGTCTCATCAGTGTTTTGCACCTTTGTTACCTCCATATTTTTCAATGAAGGCTGCGCCATCCGGTAACTGCATTAGATTCTGTGACCTGGGCAAGTAAATACTGTTGCCCATTTGTTGCTATATTGAACTAATGAAATTTTGGGAAATTTAAATTTTTATGTGGCTTTGCTTATAATGTTAGTACAGGGACTCACAACACAATGAGGACCCTTGACGTTGGGTTGTAAGCTTCCATATTTTGGCCAAAATATTAACCAATACCTCATTTATTTATATTTTTATGTACACTATTCTTGATTACGTCCAATCCCATCTATGTTGGTCTTGTAAACTAGGGTGTCTTTCCCGGTGGAGTGCAATGATAGAGTGCTGGGTAGGGTGTCTGTCCCGGAGGAGAGCAATGATAGAGTGCTGGGTAGGGTGTCTGTCTGTCCCGGTGGAGTGCAATGATAGAGTGCTGGATAGGGTGTCTGTCCCGGTGGAGTGCAATGATAGAGTGCTGGGTAGGGTGTCTGTCCCAGTCCAGTGCAAAGATAGAATGCTGGGTAGGGTGTCTGTCCCAGTGCAGTGCAATGATAGAGTGCTGGATAGGGTGTCTGTCCCGGTGGAGTGCAATGATAGAGTGCTGTGTAGGGTGTCTGTCCCGGTGGAGTGCAATGATAGAGTGCTGGGCAGGAGTCTGTCCCAGTGGAGTGCAATGATAGAGTGCTGGGTAGGGTGTCTGTCCCAGTGGAGTGCAATGATAGAGTGCTGTGTAGGGTGTCTGTCCCGGATGACTGCAATGATAGAGTGCTGTGTAGGGTGTCTGTCCCAGTGGAGGGCAATGATAGAGTGCTGGGTAGGGTGTCTGTACCAGTGGATGGCAATGATAGAGTGCTGGGTAGTCCGTTTTATCTAATAGTAGGGGCTTCAGTTGTACCGCCCTGAGAGGGGCCCGGCCGCTTCCTCCGCTTGCTCGGTCCGAGCCACTCGAGGTCCGGGCTCGGGTTCTCGGTGGCACGAGCGCCTCCGGACCAGGGGCCACGTCGCTCTTATTAAGGGGAGGCGGTGGGGAGTTGGTGGTTGTGTAACGGGTCGTGATGCCACCCACGGGTCGTGGTGACGGGAGATGCACCACCGCTGCGGCTGAAGTGATGTCGGGCTCGTCCGGGATCGGTGTTGCGGCCGCAGCTGAGATGTTAGCCCCTCCGTGGGTAGGGGCGGTTTGTCCTGGGGTCCGTTGGGGGGGGATGGGGACTGACTGTAAGGGCTGATGTTGTCGTTGGGGTGCAGGGCGCCGTGCCGCTGTGTAGTGTCGTGCCCGGATGGCACTGGTGTACTCACGATTGATTCACACTCAGAGTCACTGGTAAACCAAAGTTCGGAAGTGGTCGATCCCCGCGGCCGGCTGCTGATGTCCCCTGTGGGGTTGATGGTGGCCCCTTTTCCCTTGCACTTCTGGATGTTTGTGTTTCGGCCCCCCTGCCTGAGCAGTGGTAGCCCGCTCCCCGGCATTGAGCTGCCGGAGGAGCCCTCGGTTGCCCGCAGGCGCTGGCCCGTCGGGTGTTTGGCCCTTGGCGGTGGCGCTCACCCGGTCTTGGTGGGCTTTTGCCTTCTTTCGGGACTTTGGGTGTGGATGAACCCGTGAGGTCTTGCCAGCAATCAGTCAATTTGCCTATACTCAGTGGCTTCTAAGCTAGGACAGGGTCTGAGTACCCTTCTGTTGGTGCTCCGGTACACGGTTGACCCCCGGTTCGGGACCGGCGGGCTCCAACCCAGGCCCGGTCCGTACGGTTCCGCCGGTTGCTGTACCCGTACTCCTGCAGATGGCCACCACCGTCTGCCTGCCTGACGTTTTCCAAGGGGCCCAGGCTCCTACCCGGGTCCCTGACAGCTGCTCCACTACCACTCACTGTCAGCTCAAACTTAAACTCCTTCTCTTTGAACATCCTGCCCCAGGACAGTAGTCTCCTCGGTGGGCGTGCCTTTCCACCTGACTCCGCCCACCTGGTGTGCTCTATTAGCCCTGAGGGAGGCATCAGGTCTCCCTTTCGGGTGACATGTGTGTGACCTCACAGGGGATGGGGGTGTGTGTGTATGTGGTGGATGTTATTACCTGTGACCCCTGGGGTCCAGGGCATCACACAGTAATAGGCTGTAAGCCAGGCGCACTGTGCACTAAATTACCAGCCCCGTATGCAAGCATAATGCCTGTGCAATTTTAATACTGAGAAATCATCCCCTCCATGAATTGGTAGGTTGTGAGTGGTTGTCTCATCAGTATTTTGCCCCTGTGCTGCCTTCATCTTTATCAAGGAGGGCTGCTGTATGCTGTTAGTGCATCAGTTTCTGTGACCTGGGCAGATAAATATTGTTGCCTTTTCGTGTGCTATGTTTCACTTATTGTTGAATCAACCACTAGCCTGAAGCTCGCTCCTCCGGTCAGCAGCTACTCTGTAGATGCAACCTATTGCCTGTGGTAAGTCTCTATCTCTGTACAGGGGTGTAAAGGTGAAGGCCAAGGTTCCTTTGGAACCTGTAGGATAGAGTGGCTAGGGTCAAGTCTGTCATTGGAAACCTTTTTGAGTCGAAGGCCTCAGACAGGTCCTAACAAGAGAGTCACAGTAGACAGTTTTTTCATTTAGGGTTGGATTCAGCCACTCTAGCCTCAAGCTCACTGTTCTGGCCAGCAGCTACTCTGTAGATGCAACTCTGGATCTGTGGTACGTCGCAGTACCAGAGAGGCGTGGGCTTCTCTGCCAGGCTCAAGCAGCAGAGGGAAAGGGGACCATTGCCAGGCGCAAGTTGCAGAAAGGGTTCGAGAAGCAACACAGCAGAGGGGCACACTGACAGTCACCAAAAGAGAGAGGCATGCTGCCAGGTGCAGTAGGAGAGGGGTAAGTGGAACGCTACCAGGCGCACATAGCAAAGGGGCGGTGGAGGTGCTGTCAGGCACTGCAGCAGAGTGGCACACTGCCAGGTGCCACAGCAGAGATTATAGATGGTGACTTACAACTGATGTTCTTTCGGATGGAATTGTTCACTTTTCCCATCTTTTCCATCTGGTCCAGACCGACATGACTACTTCTTCCAGGAACAACTCATCAGCAGAGATTACAAAAAAACACACATTTGACCTCACATTTCCAACCCCATCCCATCTATTTCCAACCTGCACAAACTCCTCATCCTCCTGATATCCCAATACTGAGTCGCTGCTGCCGTATGTGCCCTTATTACTGCACCAGCTGTGTGGCACAAAAAACGTGCTCCTCTTACTGCCCCACATACCGTGTTTCCCCGAAACTAAGACATTGTCTTGTATTTTTTTGCCCCAAAAAAAGCACTAGGTCTTATATTCGGGGGTGGGCTTATTTTTGGGGAGACATGGTTTGGGGTAAGTTTATGTGACGCCCTGGACTACCCAGGGGTCACAGGTAACAACACACACACACACCCACCTCCAGCAGTTCACAGCAGTCATCCCCAGTGAGACCTGATTTCTTCCCTCGGGTTCAGACAGACACACCAGATGGGCGGAGTCAGGCAGATGGGCATGCCCACCGAGGAGTCTAGCTGGCCTGAGGCAGAAAACAAGTTCAGACAAGTCCAGGCAGAGGAAGGGAGAGGAGGTGTGCAGAGAGGCAGGCACAGACTGGGGCCTAGGTTGGAACCTAGGGCCCTCGTGTAGCCAGTCAGGCAGACGGTAGTGGCCGTCTGCAGGAGCCGGGAAGACAGTCTTGGTGGAACCGTAGGTAGCCGGGACAGGGTGGTGGCCCGTCCTGTACCAAACCGGGGAGCCAGCTGGAAACCGGAGCACAGGAGGAGTGTACAAGAAGGTGCAGGAAAGGACTTACACTACCAACCTGGGGTCAGGGGAGAAACACTGCAGCCGGCTGCGGGACCCGTCCATCCAGTCGTTTGGTTTACCAGAGACTCTGTCATTGACTGCCTGAGTGAGTACACCAGTGCCATCCGGCACCGCGCCGCGCTAACCCTGCACCCCAGCCATCCAGCCTCCCCGTTACACCATTGGGCCCCGGGATCGCCAACCCCTACCCACGGAGGGGACAACATCCTAGCTGCTCCCTACGATCTCTCCCGGGATCCCCATCACCAGCAGCGGTGGTGCTAATAATCACCACGACCCGTGGGTGGTGTCATGAACTCTCTCCCCAAACAAACCATCCCTTTTCACTCACGGGTGAGGAGCTCTGCTCGAGTCCCCGGGTCCGGCCCACCACTCGAGCAACCGAGCAGCAGCAGCAGAAGCCCCGGACCCGAGCGTGGCGAGCGCGTCCCCTCCGCCCGCGACAACTTGGCGTCATGAACAGGATAGAACCAATCTACCTACCGGTAGAAGTGTGCCTTGCAGTCCCCGCTGGCGGCATCCGCCCGAAAAATTTGAAGTGCCACCATCTTTGGCGCGAAGATTTCTCGTTCGAGCGTCTTCCCCGATCAGGGAAGGAGCAAAAGTGAAGCCCCGCCCCCAACAGAAGGAAGTGCTAGAAAGAACCAAGGGGGGGGCGGGTGAAGATCGTGCCCCATGTGACCACAGGGATAAAGAGCAGGGACGCCAGGACTCTGCACCCGTCTGGTTCCTGGAAGCAGTAGCCGCAACCCCGATGACATCTCACCCGGCTCTGGCAGTCCGCCCGGCCGCAACGGTGATGACGTCGGCTCCGGCAGTCCGCCCGGACGCAACGGTGATGACGCCGGCTCCGGCAGTCCGCCCAGCCACAGCAGAGGCGACACCCGACCGGAAGTCTGCCCCAGATGCGGCGCCAGCCGCTCCCAGGTACACCGTCCCGGCTGTGGAGCAGCCTGAGTGCACCTGCAGGGAGGAGGAGCAGGCCACTGAGCGATGGGGTCCTCGGCAGTTAGCGAGGCCGGTTGTAGCCGGCGCCGAGGGCATCCGAGTGGGCCTGGCTGCTGAGCAGGAGGCAGAGCACAAGACCCGTGGCCCGTACTGGGAGTGGCGGCAGCAGCAGTGGTAGCGTAACATGGACGGCTACCTGCAAGTTAAAAGTTGACTGTTTTATGGACTGTCACCCCTGTTGAACGTCCTCAAGTTCCCGGAGGAGGCCATCTGCACAGCAGGTGGGGGGTGGCAGAACAGTTTAAAGTTGAAGTAATGTGCCTCCCGTTAAGGGAAGATTTCTAAATATGCTTGTTTTATCTTTTGCAGTTTGAAAAATAAAACCGGTGATGGACAGGCAGCCCGCGGACGGTCTGCATTTCACCAAGGGGGAATGTGACGCCCTGGACTACCCAGGGGTCACAGGTAACAACACACACACCCACCCCCAGCAGTTCACAGCAGTCATCCTCAGTGAGACCTGATTTCTTCCCTAGGGTTCAGACAGACACACCAGGTGGGCGGAGTCAGGCAGATGGGCACGCCCACCGAGGAGTCTAGCTGGCCTGAGGCAGAAAACAAGTTCAGACAAGTCCAGGCAGAGGAAGGGAGAGGAGGTGTGCAGAGAGGCAGGCGCAGACTGGGGCCTAGGTTGGAGCCTAGGGCCCTCGTGTAGCCAGTCAGGCAGACGGTAGTGGCCGTCTGCAGGAGCCGGGAAGACAGTCTTGGTGGAACCGTAGTTAGCCGGGACAGGGTGGTGGCCCGTCCGGTACCGAACCGGGGAGCCAGCTGGAAACCGGAGCACAGGAGGAGCGTACAAGAAGGTGCAGGAAAGGACTTACACTACCAACCTGGGGTCAGGGGAGAAACACTGCAGCCGGCTGCGGGACCCGTCCATCCAGTCGTTTGGTTTACCAGAAACTCTGTCATTGACTGCCTGAGTGAGTACACCAGTGCCATCTGCCACCGCGCCGCGCTAACCCTGCACCCCAGCCATCCAGCCTCCCCGTTACACCATTGGGCCCCGGGATCGCCAACCCCTACCCACGGAGGGGACAACATCCTAGCTGCTCCCTACGATCTCTACCGGGATCCCCGTCACCAGCAGCGGTGGTGCTAATAATCACGACCCGTGGGTGGCGTCACGAACTCTCTCCCCAAACAAACCATCCCTTTTCACTCACAGGTGAGGAGCGCTGCTCGAGTCCCTGGGTCCGGCCCACCGCTCGAGCCACCGAGCAGCAGCAGCAGAAGCCCTGGACCCGAGCGTGGCAAGCGCGTCCCCTCCGCCCGCTACATTTACCCCCCAGGAAATGTAGATCCCCCTTTCCAGTTATGCAGTGTAATGGGCACTTATACAAGATGGGAGCTAATATGGGGGCTGTCATATATTGTGCGGACTACTTTCAGGGTTCTTTTACAGTGTGGGGACTACTGTAGAAGCATTATACAATATGGGGACTACTGTTAGGACAATCAGTGTGTTGCCTACTGTGGTGGCCATTATACAGTGTGTGGACTATTGTTTTTGGGGGAGCTGTGGACCCATCATACTGTCTATAGGGGAGGTGTACATGAGGAGACTTAGGAGACATTACTAAATGTTAAGAAGGCAATTAAGAACCATTACTGTTATAGGGCACTCAGGGTATTGTAACTATCAAAGGAGCACATGGGGCATTATTATTACTTTATAGGAGCAAAATGTGGACACTTTTCTAGGGCACAGAATACAGCGGTGCTCAGAATACAGCAGAGCACAGTATACAGCGAAGCGCGGAATACAGCAGAGCATGGTATACAGCAGGGAGCAGACAACAACGGCTCATGGAATACAGCAGAGCACAGTATATAGCGAATCGCGGAATACAGCGAAGCGCTGCATGCGTAGGTTCAATAATGAAGTGTCCATGCAGTTAAAAAGTTAAAGATACTGCAGGACACTTCATTATAGAAAGCGGAAACCCCTAAAAGAAAGAGAAGAAAGAAGAGAGAAGACCGAGTGACCATACTCATCAGATACTGACCGGGAGCAGAGGAACGCACACACATCAGATCTCACACACACACTCACCACATCCAGCTATATTGATTGCTTCAGGGCGGCTTAAGGACCTGTAACGCTGTGCACTGTGCAGAGGAGCTTCCAGGACCTGCGGGTGGAACGCATTATGTGACCCTGTGCACTGGAGTTTCTAGGACATGCTCTCCGGAAGCAAGTGGTATCACTGAAATCGGATGTGGTGAGTGTGTGCTTTTGCGATTGTATGAGCGATATGTGCTGTGTGTGATCTGATGTGTGAGTGTGTGTGAGATCTAATGTGTGATTGTATGCAATCTGATGTGTGTGTGTCATCTGATGTGTGAGTGTATGCAATCTGATGTGTAAGTGTGATCTGATGGGTGAGTGTGTGTAATCTGGTGTGTGAGTGTATGCAATCTGATGTGTGACTAGCCCACTCCTACTGGTATATAGCCCCCCACCGCACAACACACAGAAAAAAAAAATAAACGATCGTACTGTGTTCACTTTCATAATGAGACATATGGAATTTTGTATAGATAGATAGGATGGATGTATACACCGTGTGCACAATTATTAACCCCTTCAGCCCCCGGGCACTTTCCGTTTTTGCGTTTTTGTTTTTTGCTCCTTTTCTGCCGAGAGCCGTAACTTTTTTATTATTCCGTCAATCTTGCCATATTAGGGCTTGTTTTTTGCGGGGCGAGTTGTACTTTTAAATGAAACCATAGGTCTTTCCATATATTGTACTGGAAAACAGCAAAAAATTCCAAGTGTGGAAAAACTGCAATAAAAGTGTGATCGCACAATAGTTTTTGGGATGTTTTATTCACCGTGTTCACTATATGATAAAACGGATGTATCTATGTGATGTCTCAGGTCGGTGCGAGTTTGTAGACAGCAAACATGTATAGGTTTACTTGTATCTAAGGGGTTAAAAAAAATTCACAAGTTTGTCCAAAAAAAGTGGCGCACATTTTGCGCCATTTTCCGAAACACGCAGCATTCTTATTTTTTGGGATCTATGGCTCAGTGATGGCTTATTTTTTGCATCTCGAGCTGTCGTTTATAATGGTACCATTTTTGCGCAGATGCTACTTTTTGATCGCCTGTTATTGCATTTTGCGTAAAACTTGCGGCGACCAAAAAACTTAATTTTGGCGTTTGGAATTTTTTTGCCACTACACCGTTTACCAATCAGATTAATTGATTTTATATTTTGATAGATCGGGCATTTCTGAACGCGGCAATACCAAATATGTGTATATTTATTTATTTTTTAACTCTTTAATTTTCAATGGGGGGAAAGGGGGGTGATTTGAACTTTTAGTTTTTTTTTAAAACTTTTTTTTTACTTTTTTTTTTTTTATTTTACTAGTCCCCCTAGGGGGGTATAGCGATCAGCAATCCGATCGCTATTATCTATCTGCTGATCACAGCTATACAGCTGTAAACAGCAGATTCAGTCACTTTGTTTTTCCCTCTGCTCTCGGCCGAGGGAAAACGAAAGTGAAACATCATAGCTGTAGGCGTCATCACATGACCCTGTGCTACGATGGCAACCACCGATAGTCACGTAATAACGCACGTGACTTCCGGTGGGGGCGGCGGTAAGTAAGAAACATGGCCGCGCGCATTTAAATCTTGCTGCCAGACTTTGGCAGCAAGATTTAAGGGGTTAATGGCCGCGGGTGGAAGCGATTCCACCCGCGGCTAGCAGGCACACATGTCAGCTGTTGAAAACAGCTGATATGTGGGCCGACCGCCGCCGCCTGCCCGCGGCAGGGGGCGGGGCTTAACGGGACACGATCCTTGACGGATAGATCCGTCCAAGGTCGTAAAGGGGTTAAACAAGTTGTATTCTAGAGGATTTTTTTTATTATTGATCAACAACTATGTTCTCAATCAACCCAAAAGACTCATAAATATTTACGCTTAATATTTTTGGAAGTTGGAGTGTTATTTTTTTTAGATTTGGCTATCTTAGGCCCGTTTCACACGTCAGTGAAAAACACAGACGTTTTTCACTGGCGTGTAAAACACGCACATGTCCCTGCGTGTGCCGTGAATCACGGCACACGTGGGTTGTCTAAGTGCAATCCGGGCTCCGTTCTCCGTGGCCCATGATTGCACTTAGCAATCAACTCACCTGTGCGCGCTCCCGCTCTCCGTGATGCTGAATCCTCCCGCGGTGCAGCATCCGGCCGGCGGTGACCCCTGCAGCAGCTGCTTCCGGGTCGGATGTGTCGTGCATCATTAAGATGCGCGACAGTAATCAGCCGGCTTAGAAGCCGCAGGCAGAACGGGCTGCAGAGGACATCGCTTGACGCCGGGTGAGTTAAAATGTTTATTATTTTAAATGCACGTTTTTTTTCTGGCACGTGTTTCACGGACCACACCACTGCGTGGTCTGTGGAACATCAGTGATGCCAGAAAAAAATGGACATGTCTCCGTGCAGCAATCACGCACACGCGGGTACGCCGCACGGAGACACGTGCAGTGAAAAATCACTGACGTGTGAGCAGACCCATTCATTATAATGTGTCTGCGTATGTCACTGATTCTGGTACGTTTAAAAAAAAGCACAAACGTACCAGAATCACTGACATGTGAAAGGGGCTTTAGGAGGATATCTGTTTTTACAGGTAATTATTACTGTGCAGAATTATTAGGCAACTTAATAAAAACCAAATATTTTCCCATCTCACTTGTTTATTTTCACCAGTTAAAGCAATATAACTGCACAAAATTTAGAAATAAACATTTCTAACATGCAAAAACAAAACCCCAAAAAATTAGTGACCAATATAGACCCCTTTCTTTATGATGACACTCAGCAGCCGACCATCCATAGATTCTGTCAGTTGCTTGATCTGTTGTTCGATCAACATTGCGTGCAGCAGCCACCACAGCCTCCAGACACTGTTCCGAGAGTTGTACTGTTTTCCCTCCCTGTAGATCTCACATTTTATGAGGGACCACAGGTTCTCTATGGGGTTCAGATTAGGTGAACAAGGGGGTCATGTAATTTTTTTTCATCTTTTAGACCTTTACTGGTCAGCCACGCTGTGGAGTAGTTGGATGCATTGTCCTGCATGAAAATCATGTTTTTCTTGAATGATACCGACTTCTTCCTGCTTGAATAAGTTGTCTTCAAGAAACTGGCAGTAGGTCTGGGAGTTGAGCTACACTTCATCCTCAACCCGAAAAGGTCCCACAAGATCATCTTTGATGATACCAGCCCATACCAGTACCCCACCTCCACCCTGGTGGCGTCTGAGTCGGAGTGGAGCTCTCTGCCCTTTACTGATCCAGCCTCTGGCCCATCCATCTGGCCCATCAAGCATCACTCTCATTTCATCAGTCCATAAAACCTTTGAAAAATCAGTGTTAAGATATTTCTTGGCCCAGTCTTGACGTTTTATCTTATGTTTCTTCAGAGGTTGTGGTTTTTCAGCCTTCCTTACCGTGGCCATGTCCTTGAGTATGGCACACCTTGTGCTTTTTGATACTCCAGTAACGTTGCAGCTCTGAAATATGGCCAAACTGGTGGCAAATGGCATCTTGGCAGCTTCACGCTTGATTTTCCTCAACTCAAGGGTAGAGGAACCAAACTCGAACCTATAGGCTATAATGGGAGGCAATCACAAACACATAAAAATGCATTATAAATGTACACAAACAGTTAATAAACATTGCCATAACACTTACCGGTCCCCGCGATCCCTTCTGCACTCTGTCTCCTGCCGCTATTCCATCCGATGATCGCTGAATGCTCCCGGTGACCGGCACTGCAGCAGTGAAGCAGGACCTATCGTGACGTCAAAATAGCCATGTGACCAGTCACGTGGCTATTATCTCATTGGCTACAGACTGGTCACATGACTATGACGCGTCATGTAGGACCTGCGAGTGCATCTCTCCGGTACACGGTGCACATATGTGTATCGCCGTGTACCGGTGACATGCTCTAGCACACGGTCGACTCCCCATTCCGTTAGGGACCGGCTGACACACGTTTTTGTGTCCAGCCAGGTACAACTAGGCAGCTGGGGATTGGAATCCGCAGCACAGGTTGGCCTGAGCTTTCTGGGCCCCACTGCTGCGAATTGCAGTCTGCAGCCGGCTCAGAAAATGGCATTTTCATAGAAGCGCCATCTTCTGGCGCTGTATCCAACTCTTCCAGCACCTGCCTGCTATACCTGGCTAGCATACAAAAATATGGCGAAGCTCACGTCCTTTTTTTGTAGTTTTTTGGCAAAAAAAATAAAAAATGCTTCCCTGGATTTTCCATTGCCAGTGAAGGTAACACCAAGCAGTGGGGGTTAGCAGCCAGTAGCTGCTTGGATTACCCTTACCTAGCAATACAAAAAATGCAGCGGGAGGCCATATATATTTTTTTTAATTATTTATTTAAATAACTAAAAACAAAATGGGCTTCCCTGTATTTTGATTGCTGGACATCACAGTGCTGTAAAAATAAATCTTTAAAAAAATGACGTAGCGGTCTGCGGTATTTTTGATTCTCAGCACAGATAAAGCAGACAGCTATGGGTTGCCACCCCAGTCTGCCTGCCGTTACCTTGGTTGGCAATCAAAATACAGGGAAGCCCATTAATTTTTTCTATTTAAAAAATAGTTAAAAAAAAAATGACGTTGGGTCCCCCCATTTTTGATAGCCAGCTAGGGTAAAGCAGACGGCTGTAGCCTGAAAACCACAGCTGGCAGCTTTACCCGTGGTTGGGGATCCAATGTGGAGGTCCCCTCAGGCTCTTTTTTATAATTATTTTATAAATATTAATAATTACACAATAAAAGTAGGGTCCCCCCCAAATTGGATCACCAGCCAAGGTAAAGCGGACAGCTGTGGTCTGGTATTCTCAGGGTGGGAAGGTCCATAGTTATTGGGCCTTCACAGCCTAAAAATAGCAGGCCGCAGGCACCCCAGACGTGGCGCATCCACTAGATGCGCCAATCCTGGCGCTTCACCCCAGCTCATCCTGTGCCCTGGTGCAGTGGCAAACGGGGTAATAAATCGGGTTGATACTAGCTGTAAAGTCACCTGAGATCAAGCCCAGCAGTTTGTGATGTCATGGCGTCTATTAGATACCCAACATCATAAACTGTCAGTACTAACAAAAAAAAAAAAATCGACAAAAGAAATTTATTTGAAAAAACAGTCCCCAAAACATTTCCTATTTCACCAATTTATTGTAAGAAAAAAAATAAAGGGGTCCCACGACGACACTGGACCGTCTAGAATATGGGGGGGGGAGACACTCAGGGAACGTATCCCCCATTTTCTAGGAGTGCGGACCCTTCATGTGAGGAGTGTGGGTGCAATGAATCTGCACTCACTCTCCCCGGGTCCACAGCAGCAGAGTCCATGTCGTAATGGTTGCTACCAAAGCTGCAATGCCCTGCTCATGAGGTAAGGGCATGCCTAATCAGGAGAACTACTGTAGAGGAAGCTCTGCTCACTAGTATATAGGTGCTCAGAGGTAATAATAGATAAAATTAGTGAGTAGCCTCGGCACTCTAAATCTCCCAGACTATAAGTCAGTAAGTCACAACGGATAGAAATGCAAAATCACTCTTTATTGGTCCGTATTAAGAAAAAAAAAAATTTTCATAAGCATATATGTTTTTGTCCAAAACAAGTTACAAATGACGTTTCGGCCTGAGCCTTTGTCAGATTGGACTTATCTGCATGTAATCATGAAAAATGACAATAATCAGTATCACATAAGAGTGAGAGAACAATAACATAAACTCGAACAATGTAGAGGTACAATTGGGATGCAGCAAAAAAAATTGCAACACAGCAAGAAATGAAACACATGATACAAATGTCATAATACAGTACAAGAACAATATAGTAATGACAAATATGGGGTCAGAGTAGACTTAGACAGCTCTGGTACGAAAGAGAAGTCAATCATAAAGTAACATGTGCAGTAGGTGTAGAGCTACACTATGCATGGCAGAGCTAATGGGTAGACCGACCATAGAAAAAGAACGGAGAAAAAGTGGAGAAAAAATGGATAAAAAGTGGAGAAAAAGTGAAGAAAAAGTGGAGAAAAAGTGGAGAAAAAGTGGAGAAAAAGTGGAGAAAAAAATGGAGAAAAAGTGGAGAAAAAGTGGAGAAGTGAAGAAGTGGAGAAGAAGTGGAGAAAGAGTGGAGAAAAAGTGGAGCACCCTTTGGTGCCTTTCATGTGGCACTAAGGGGTGCTTAGCTTTGTACTTAGCCAAAAAAATGAAAAAAAAATGACGTAGGGTTCCCCCTAGTTTTGTAGCCAGCTAGGGTAAAGCAGACGGCTGCAGCCTGCAGGCCACAGCTGGCAACCTCACCTTGGCTGGTAATCCAAAACTGAGGGCACCCCACGCTGTTATTTTAAATTAAATAATTAAAAAAAAAACACGTAGGGGTCCCCCAAAATTGGATTACCAGCCAAGGTAAAGCAGACAGCTGAGGCCTGATATTCTCAGACTAGGGAGGTCCATGGTTATTGGACTCTCCCCAGCCTAAAAATAGCAGGCCGCAGCCACCCCAGAAGTGGCGCATCCATTAGATGCGCCAATCCTGGTGCTTCGCCCCAGCTCATCCCGCGCCCTGGTGCAGTGGCAAACGGGGTAATATATGGGGTTAATACCAGATGTGTAATGTCACCTGGCATTAAGCCCTGGGGTTGGTGAGGTCAGGCGTCTATCAGATACCCGACATCACCAACCCAGTCAGTAATAAAAAAAAATAGACGACAAACACATTTTTATTTGAAAAAACACTCCCCAAAACATTCCCTCTTTAACCAATTTATTAGAATGAAAAACAAATCCAGGTCTGGTGTAATCCAAGGGGTTGCCATGACGATCCACACTGTCCCAGTCAATGAAGAGCAGGATGTTCCCCATTGGCTGGGAGAGCAGTGCAGTGACCTGAGCTAACATCAATGGGTCAGCCCAGGTCACTGCAGGGCATGACAAGTGCTGCTGTCAGCGAGGTACATTACCTGCGCTGATCTCCAGCACACTGACAGCCCCTGTCACTGAGTTCAATTACCGCCGCCTTCACAGCCAAGAATCGCGAGAGGCCCGTGACGTCACCGCTAGTCAGTCTCGGGTCGGAAGCGAGAGAAGGTGATGTGACAAGCGGCGGCCATGGAGGTCAGTGACAGCGCTGAGGTCGGGATGGCGGGACTTCATCACCGCAGGCAGGGCCGGCTCCAGGTTTTTGTGGGCCCCGGGCGGAAGAGTCCCAGTGGGCCCCATAAACACGCAGACACACACACATACACAGATACATACACGTACATATACATATTTAAAGACAAACTCACAAAAATACATATAAACAGACAAATCTATACAGTCATATACACTGACATACATAGATACACATCATACATGCATACATATAGACACACACTGCTATGCTGCATACATACATACAGACACACACATACTGCTCTGCATGCATACATACATATAGACAGACACACACACACTGCTCTGCTACATACATACATATAGTAATTACGGACAGTAGGAGAAAAGCAGGTTTAAATACCGCGCCAAACCACAGGAGTACAGATGAAATTAATAGATCTCTTTTCTTTATTTTCACAGGTCTACGCGTTTCAAGGACATATCCGTCCTCTTCCTCAGGACAAATGCAGAGAATACTATAGCGAAACAGAGGCTACAGGCTCTCATATATGTGTAAGAAAAAAGCCACGTATGCATTAATTGCGTCATCAACCTCCTCATGACTCATAGGCACGTGGAGGAGTGAATAAAGTTCAAAGTGTTGATAGAACAGAAAAAAAGAGAAAAAAGAGAAAAAAGAAGAAAAAAAAAAAAAAGAAAAAAAGGGGGGTGAAAACAAAGAAAAGGAAAGAGGATAAAGAAGAAAGTGTGGAAAAATGAAATGAATAAATGGATGAATAAAATATAGTGATTGGGACTCAAATATCATTAAAAAAACTGTGTGGAAACCTACGGATCCACAATATAACATGTGCATGTCTTAATAAAAATATGTGTGATGAATTTAATAAATGAACAAAAATGTGCTGTGATGGTTATCACTATCTTTTGGAATAGCATATAGAAATGTGAAAAAAACTGAATGAAGGATCAACTTAAAAAACATGACATAGGATCACTGTGCCAGAGCAGTGTGAGCAGCTCTGCGGTAGAAAGATTTACAAGGGAAAAAACAACAGGGCGGGAGCGGTAACACCCGCTATAGGAGCGAATAGAAGTTGACAGCGTGGGAAAAAGTGATGTGCGCCTGCGCGAAAGGTGAAGTAAGGTGAGAGCGTGCAGGGAACAGTGAGCGCCTGCGCGAAAGGGTGACTAGAGGTTAATACCGTGGGAAAAAGGACATTGCGCTTGCGCGAAAAGGAAACAAAAAAGGGGGGTAGAAGCCGTGTAGATAATAATCCGCGGTCAGCGGGTAGGGGCTAGGATAGTGATTAAAAGCAAAAATGAGAGTGGGTGAAAAGAAAAAAAACGAAAAAAACATTTTAGATCACAACCAGAATAAGTGAAACCGGAAAGGAAAGAGACCAGGGAAATTGAATGGATGAGAATAGGACTCTGGGTCAGAAGGGGGAGAATGCGTTCACTAAATTAGCGGGATCCCTATATAAAAATGTATATATAGAAAGGGATACTTAAGGGGGAATTAAAAAAACCTGGAAATACATGAGATTTATAAAGCATATATATATATATATGCATATAGATAAAAAGGGTTATAATTACTATAAAAATATTTTAATATTAGGATAAAAAGGGGAAGGGAAGAAATTAAAATTTAAAGAGAAAAAAAACACATTTGAGTATGAAATGGTCAACCAAAAAAATATATAATAAAAATTGGCGAAATAGTATAGAAAAATCGTGAGAAAGATTCCCAACAACGGGTAATATTATAAGTTCGTGAAAATATAGTGAAAAATATATATGTATTTAAAATGGCATATATATATAAAAAGAATAAATATATAAAAATATATAAAAAATGTGAAAAGGTAAAACCACATGTGGACGTGGGGGATATCTATATGTATGTCCATGTAAGAGTGAACAGGATAGAATAGGGTGATATGCATGTGCATAACTGAAAGGTATACATTAGTTGAGCCGAAAATTACATGACAATGGCAAATATGAAATACAAATGTATATGAAAATATGTGAAAATATTCTTAATAATAAAATGAAAAAATCGCGAAAAAAGATAAAAATATTGTAGAAAACACATTAAAAACAAAAAAATTTTTCTTAATGAAGTCTGATGTGTAACAATAAAATTAGAACGACAAGTCAGTTATCAGATTCAAGCCCATAGGCTTCAGAGTATCCAGTTTATGTATCCAGAATGATTCCTTTTTGTTGAGAACATCCATTCTGTTAGGACTATTAGAAGGGACTTGCTCAATGGGCGTGATGGTGAAAACCATGGTCTTATTATGAGACAAAGTGCAGTGTTTGGAAAGTCCATGGAGCATATAGCCAGTCCTGATGTTATGCCTGTGTGAATTGAGGCGGTTGTGAAGAGCTTGGCATGTCCTACCTATGTACTGTTTGCCACAATTACAGTCAATAAGATATATCACAAAATTTGATTGGCAGGTAAGATGAGTCTTAATTAAAAAAAACTTCTGTGCCGTCTGAGGACTTAAAGCTCGTGCGTTTGTGGCAAATAGTTTTGCAACAAAGGCAATTTTTTGAACCGCATCGATAAGACCCTGGAGGGGCAATAAGGTTAACAGTTCTCGGGAGGGCAGTTCTAAGGCGGCTGGGGGCTAAAACGTTCTTTATGCTGGGAGCTCTTCTGAATGTGATGCCCGGGATAGGGGGAAGGATAGTCTTGAGAAAAGGGTCATTCAATAATATACTCCAATGTCTGGTAAAGATGTTCCTGATTTTTACATTATCACTACTATAAGTGGTCAAAAAGTTAAGATTAAAAGGACTCTCATTATTTCCAAGGACAGGGGAAGAAAGGGTTTTTGGTGTGATCAAATCCTTTTGTTCCAAGATGGCAGAATTGTGATATGCCCTTTGGATGAGGGATTTAGGATATTTCTTTTCCAAAAAATGATCTCTAAGGACTTTCACCTGTAGGTTAAAATCATCCAAACGGGAACAATTTTTCCTGATGCGTTTATATTGATTGGTTGGAATATTTTTCAGCCATTTAATGTAATGTTCACTGTTGTAGTGTATGTAACCATTGGCGTCCACTTGCTTAAAATTTGTTTTGGTCAATATTTTATTGTCGGAATGGAAAATGGTGAGATCCAAGAAATTGATTTCGGACTTATGATAAGCGGAGGTGAAATCAAGACCCCAGTTGTTCTGGTCCAGATGTTGTAAAAAGGAGTCAATATTGCAGTTCTTGTTGTCCCAAATGAAGATCAAATCATCTATATAACGTTTGTACAGAATTATCTCACCCTTAAAAATGCTATTCTGGATATATAATTGCTCAAAAATTCCCATGAAGAGATTAGCGTAAGCACATGCTGCTCTAGAGCCCATTGCTGTGCCAATTTTCTGATGATAGAGCTTTTCTTCAAAAGTGAAAAAATTATTGTTTAATACAAATTCCATTGCTTCTAAAATAAAAAATTTTTGGGGAAGCGGAATATTATTATCATTCTCAAGAAACAAAGATAAACACAGTAATCCAAGGTGGTGCGCTATGTTGGAATATAATGCTGACACATCTACGGTAAGAAAAAGAAAGGACTCTTCCCATTTAATGTTGTACAGGGAGTTTATAAGATGGGTTGAATCTCTTAGGTAACTGTCTAAATTAAGTACATATGGCTGCATGAGTTGGTCCAAGTAAGCCGCCAAATTGGCACTAAGGGAATTGATGCCAGAAATTATCGGCCTCCCAGGGGGGTTTGTAAGACTTTTATGAATTTTAGGCAGGTGATAAAAGAAAGCCATATTGGGATTTTTTATTTGGAGGAATTTTCTCTCTTGGGAATTAAGAATATTCTGCATTATTGCTTTTTGTATTAAAACATGGTAGGTCTGGATCGCTATATCGTATTTGCTGCTATCAACCACTTCATAGTAGATAGGATCCGATAAAATTCTGTGCGCTTCTGCCAGATAGTCATTTCTATTTTGAATGACAATGCCCCCTCCCTTGTCAGCTGCTCGGATGATGATGCCCCGATTGTCTCTAAGATCAGCTAAAGCTGATTTCTCATCTTTGGTGAGATTGTATTGTGGATTTCCTTTAGCGTTCATGACCTTTTTGAGATCTGTTAGAACCAGATAACTAAAGGTTTTGATGTGGTGGCCTTTATTCTCAAGGGGATAGAACTTGGATTTGGCTTTACAAGTTGTATGCAGGAAAGGACTGGGTTCTGTGATGAACTGAGTGTCGTTACCTTTTATTAGAAAATGCCTCTTTAATGTCAGTTTACGTATATAACTCTGAACATCCAGAAAAACGTCAAAATCATTGGACCTTTTTGAGGGGCAAAAGGAGAGACCTTTATTTAATAAACTGATTTCACTTTTCTGGAGCGGGTGACTAGAAAGATTAAATATGTTATTGGAGAGTGATGGACCAGAAGAGGTTAAATTTACATTTTTTCTTTTTTGTTTGTGCTTGATTCCTGCTCTGGTTCCTCTGCAGGATTTTTTCTTTTTCTTGTTGGAGGTTTTGGTATCAGAAAATTTGTGATAAGATTGAGACTTTTGGCTGGGGGCAAAAAAGGAACCAAAGGGGTAACCTTGTTGGAATTGTCCACAGTGATGATTTCCCCGATAAGGGGGCTAGATGTGCTGGCTAGATAGGAACAACTCGGTTGGGGATCATCATGGATAGAGAGATCCATCAGATCTGTTATATCGCTGTGGTGAGTAGGTGAGCCGTCAGTATGGATGGTAACACTAGAAGCTGCATCTAGCAGTGCTCTCTTTTTTTTGATCTCCTCAATCTGTAATCTGATGGAAGCAAGTTGCTGGCGAGTATTTTCAGAATTAACTGGGCAGGAGGTGGTGTCGGGATTAGTACTCAGAACAGCAGTAGGGTTAGATGGATGGTATATGATAGTTTCTTTAATTTTGGAGTTAGCTTCTGTATGGGCTTGAGAGAAAACCTCATCAGCCAGAAGATCAATTTTATCAGGTATACGATTTGGTGGAACTGAGACTTCTGGGTTAGGGGGCTTGACAAGGGGCATGGGGTATAGATTACTCTCCTTATTATTAGTAGATGTAAAGACTTTATCAGGATTATTCCTATTGATTCGGTATTTGCTGTTAGAAAAATTTCTATAGGAAGTAGAACTGAATCGCCTATTACCCCTGGTAGGAGGGGCCAAGGAATTATTGGAAGAAACAATATTGGACTTGTGGAGTTTATCAAGTCTGTCCCTTTGCAGTTTTTTTGACTTTCTGATGATGGTGTCATGTTCTAATTGAGCAAGACGTGTGTTAATACCTGAGTTCAGATTTCTGTATTCAGGGTGCAATTTGAACCGTGCAAGGTCCTCATAGAGATCATTAATGAGTTGGGTGGAAACATCAGCAATGCATGTTCTTTTCGTGTGTAAACATTTAAGCATACCTTGCATGCAGGTGTAAAACAAACCATCCCATTCAGCGGAGAAAGACGTATCCTGGGGGTAAGGGGAGATTCGGTGTATGTTGAGTCCTCTAGGGCACAAGTTTTCATCCATGTAGATGGATAAAAATCTGGCGTCCAGGCCGAAATGTAACTCCTCTTTGAGGGAATCTTCAAGGCGGTGAAAGAGCTTCCTCATGGAAGAGGAATCCTCTTCTGAAAAGGAAAGCGATGTTGCAGGATCCAATGTTAAGTCGCGGTTATCCAAGGACCCGACAGTTTGCAATATCAATCTTTCTCTAGAGGAAAGCCGGTTGATGAAGTAATCCATGGTATGTTACTGGAAAATACTTGATGCAACGTATGGAGCCCTCTGCTGCCGAAATCCCACGAGAAGAATGGTATGATGATCCAATTCCGATATCCAGAAGGAAAAAGGCTGTGGGAAGAAAAGGCGCAAATAGGGTCTTACCCGGTATAACAGTGTGAGGTGAATGTAAGAAGGGACACTCACCTGATGAGGTTGTGACAATCACAACCCCTTTGTCAGCATAAAAGTAACGTGGAAGGCAGCAGTCCCGCAAAACGGAGTAATTACGGACAGTAGGAGAAAAGCAGGTTTAAATACCGCGCCAAACCACAGGAGTACAGATGAAATTAATAGATCTCTTTTCTTTATTTTCACAGGTCTACGCGTTTCAAGGACATATCCGTCCTCTTCCTCAGGACAAATGCAGAGAATACTATAGCGAAACAGAGGCTACAGGCTCTCATATATGTGTAAGAAAAAAGCCACGTATGCATTAATTGCGTCATCAACCTCCTCATGACTCATAGGCACGTGGAGGAGTGAATAAAGTTCAAAGTGTTGATAGAACAGAAAAAAAGAGAAAAAAGAGAAAAAAGAAGAAAAAAAGAAAAAAAGGGGGGTGAAAACAAAGAAAAGGAAAGAGGATAAAGAAGAAAGTGTGGAAAAATGAAATGAATAAATGGATGAATAAAATATAGTGATTGGGACTCAAATATCATTAAAAAAACTGTGTGGGAACCTACGGATCCACAATATAACATGTGCATGTCTTAATAAAAATATGTGTGATGAATTTAATAAATGAACAAAAATGTGCTGTGATGGTTATCACTATCTTTTGGAATAGCATATAGAAATGTGAAAAAAACTGAATGAAGGATCAACTTAAAAAACATGACATAGGATCACTGTGCCAGAGCAGTGTGAGCAGCTCTGCGGTAGAAAGATTTACAAGGGAAAAAACAACAGGGCGGGAGCGGTAACACCCGCTATAGGAGCGAATAGAAGTTGACAGCGTGGGAAAAAGTGATGTGCGCCTGCGCGAAAGGTGAAGTAAGGTGAGAGCGTGCAGGGAACAGTGAGCGCCTGCGCGAAAGGGTGACTAGAGGTTAATACCGTGGGAAAAAGGACATTGCGCTTGCGCGAAAAGGAAACAAAAAAGGGGGGTAGAAGCCGTGTAGATAATAATCCGCGGTCAGCGGGTAGGGGCTAGGATAGTGATTAAAAGCAAAAATGAGAGTGGGTGAAAAGAAAAAAAAAACGAAAAAAACATTTTAGATCACAACCAGAATAAGTGAAACCGGAAAGGAAAGAGACCAGGGAAATTGAATGGATGAGAATAGGACTCTGGGTCAGAAGGGGGAGAATGCGTTCACTAAATTAGCGGGATCCCTATATAAAAATGTATATATAGAAAGGGATACTTAAGGGGGAATTAAAAAAACCTGGAAATACATGAGATTTATAAAGCATATATATATATATATGCATATAGATAAAAAGGGTTATAATTACTATAAAAATATTTTAATATTAGGATAAAAAGGGGAAGGGAAGAAATTAAAATTTAAAGAGAAAAAAAACACATTTGAGTATGAAATGGTCAACCAAAAAAATATATAATAAAAATTGGCGAAATAGTATAGAAAAATCGTGAGAAAGATTCCCAACAACGGGTAATATTATAAGTTCGTGAAAATATAGTGAAAAATATATATGTATTTAAAATGGCATATATATATAAAAAGAATAAATATATAAAAATATATAAAAAATGTGAAAAGGTAAAACCACATGTGGACGTGGGGGATATCTATATGTATGTCCATGTAAGAGTGAACAGGATAGAATAGGGTGATATGCATGTGCATAACTGAAAGGTATACATTAGTTGACATACATACATATAGACAGACACACACATACTGCTCTGCTGCATACACACATACAGACACACAAACACACACTGCTCTGCTGCATACATACATACAGACAGACACGCATACTGCTCTGCTGCATACATACATGCATACATACATACAGACAGACACGCATACTGCTCTTCTGCATACATACATACATACAGACAGACACGCATACTGCTCTGCATGCATACATACAGACACGCATACTGCTCTGCTGCATACATACATGCATACATACAGACACGCATACTGCTCTGCTGCATACATACATGCATACATACAGACAGACACACATACTGCTCGGCTGCATATATACATACATACATACAGACACGCATACTGCTCTGCTGCATATATACATACATACACGTATATTGCTCTGCTGCATACATACATGCATACATACAGACACGCATACCGCTCTGCTGCATACATACATGCATACATACAGACACGCATACTGCTCTGCTGCATACATACATGCATACATACAGACAGACACACATACTGCTCGGCTGCATATATACATACATACATACAGACACGCATACTGCTCTGCTGCATATATACATACATACACGTATATTGCTCTGCTGCATACATACATGCATACATACAGACACGCATACTGCTCTGCTGCATACATACATGCATACATACAGACACGCATACTGCTCTGCTGCATACATACATGCATACATACAGACAGACACACATACTGCTCGGCTGCATATATACATACATACATACAGACACGCATACTGCTCTGCTGCATATATACATACATACACGTATATTGCTCTGCTGCATACATACATGCATACATACAGACACGCATACTGCTCTGCTGCATACATACATGCATACATACAGACACGCATACTGCTCTGCTGCATACATACATGCATACATACAGACAGACACGCATATTGCTCTGCTGCATATATATATACATACAGACACACATACTACTCTGCTACATATATACATACATACATACAGACACGCATACTGCTCTGCTGCATATATACATACATACACGCATACTGCTCTGCTGCATATATACATACATACATACATACAGACACGCATACTGCTCTGCTGCATATATACATACATACAAACAGACACGTATACTGCTCTGCTGCATACATACATGCATACATACAGACACGCATACTGCTCTGCTGCATACATACATGCATACATACAGACAGACACGCATATTGCTCTGCTGCATACATACATACATACAGACACGCATACTGCTCTGCTTCATATATACATACATACACGCATACTGCTCTGCTGCATATATACATACATACATACAGACACGCATACTGCTCTGCTGCATATATACATACATACATACAGACACGCATACTGCTCTGCTGCATATATACATACATACATACACGTATACTGCTCTGCTGCATACATACATGCATACATACAGACAGACACGCATATTGCTCTGCTGCATATATATATATACATACAGACACGCATACTACTCTGCTACATATATACATACATACAGACACGTATACTGCTCTGCTGCATACATACATGCATACATACAGACAGACACGCATATTGCTCTGCTGCATATATATATACATACATACAGACACGCATACTACTCTGCTACATATATACATACATACATACAGACACGCATACTGCTCTGCTGCATATATACATACATACATACAGACACGCATACTGCTCTGCTGCATACATACATGCATACATACAGACATGCATACTACTCTGCTACATATATACATACATACAGACACGCATACTGCTCTGCTGCATATATACATACATACAGACACGCATACTGCTCTGCTGCATATATACATACATACAGACACGCATACTGCTCTGCTGCATACATACATGCATACATACAGACACGCATACTACTCTGCTACATATATACATACATACAGACACGCATACTGCTCTGCTGCATATATACATACATACAGACACGCATACTGCTCTGCTGCATATATACATACATACAGACACGCATACTGCTCTGCTGCATATATACATACATACAGACACGCATACTGCTCTGCTGCATACATACATGCATACATACAGACATGCATACTACTCTGCTACATATATACATACATACAGACACGCATACTGCTCTGCTGCATATATACATACATACATACAGACACGCATACTGCTCTGCTGCATATATACATACATATAGACACGCATACTGCTCTGCTGCATATATACATACATATAGACACGCATACTGCTCTGCTGCATATATACATACATATAGACACGCATACTGCTCTGCTGCATATATACATACATATAGACACGCATACTGCTCTGCTGCATGCATACATACAAACACACACCTTGCTCTGTGGGGCCCACACACGCGGCTCCGGGGGTCACACACACGGCTCTGCGGGGCCCACACACGCACGGGGGGACAGGGAGGGGCGGGGAGGGAGTGATGTCCCACATACTGATCAGGTCACGGTGCAGATGGGGCCCACACAGCGCCGGAGGGAAGCGATTTGCTGGGGGTCGCTGGCTGACACTGTGACTCCTTCATCTGTGCAACCGAGCAGGACGCCGGGCGGTAGCTCCGCCCACAGATGATGCTCAATGCAGGAGAACACAGTGAGCCTTAAAGGGCCGGCAGCCACAGTTTCCAGTGCCAAGGACTGCTGCCCCCGGGCCGACCGCAGGTAAGCCGAGCGGGACCATGTGTGTGTGTGTGTGTGTGTGTGTGTACATGCTGCGGGCAGGAGGGGGCGGAGTGAGCTGAGCGGGGAAGTGTGGGCTTCCTGCACGTAACTAGGATAAACATCAGGTTACTAACCAAAGCGCTTTGGTTGGATACCCGATGTTTATCTTGGTTACCAGCTTCTGGCAGGCTGCCAGCGATGGCTCCTGCACACTGTAGCTGTAAAAAGCCCTGCTTTTTGCTGCTAGAACCGTTCTCGAACGTATCTAGAACTATCGAGCTTTTGCAAAAAGCTCGAGTTCTAGTTCGATCTCGAACAGCCCCCAAAATCACTCGAGCCTAGAACTGGAGAACCTCGCACCGCGCTAAACTCTACTCAAGGGCAGTTATTTAGCGCCTTTTTTGCCCAACACGCTTCTTGCGACCCTGTTGGCTATTTGCCATGAAACACTTGATTGTTCGGTGATCACGCTTCAAAAGTTTGGCAATTTCAAGACTGCTGCATCCCTCTGCAAGACATCTCACAAATTTGTACTTTCCCGTCAAATCTCTCTTCTGACCCATTTTGCCAAAGGAAAGGAATTTGCCTAATAATTAAGCACACCTTATATAGGGTGTAGATGTCATTACACCGCACCCCTCCTCATTACAGAGATGCAGGTGCCCCTCCACTTTCTCTCTGATAGAAGACAGGACCCAGAACCCAGAGGAGGGCAGGGCGCTCTTTGCTGCAGGCTGTGCACTGAAGGGGCAGCAAACAAAGTGAAGTGCTGCTCCCTGGGCACCCCCTCTGCATTCTGCCGGTCGGCGCCCTGTGCGATCGCATCAATCGCACATACGTAAAGCCAGCCATGCACACATCTATCTGGATCAGGGGCTGGGGCCAGCGGACCCCCTGCACCCCGGTGCCCGGTCGCAGTGACGACCTCTGCGACCACGGTCATTACGGCCTTGCAGCTGTCTCAACATTGCAAGTTATTACTTCTCACAGAATCAGTGATCACAATCCTGCTATCAGTGCTCTGAAATATCCCAATAAAATGAAACAGTTATCGCTAATGTGCATTACTGCTTCATTGTCTATGTGACTACTGTGGACAACTGAGAACAGCATGTCTATTGTTCCATTGCAACAGGGAAATTCAGGAATAGTTGGCCTACCAGTGGGTAGACATCCTGTGAATAGGTAAAAACTGGACGTGAGACAATCATATTGACAGTCAGAATGCTCTTGAATGTCAGCTACAACCCTCCAAGTCTTAAAAAAATGGCCCTCTTGTGGCAGTCAAAATGTTCCATCATTGAAAGCCACAGCCTCAGTTCTGCAAACCTAAATATCATTATCCCCAAGATCATTATAATGGAGATTTATAGTATTGGGAGAGTGCTCTCCATTGCTCGTTATGTGATCGAGCATCAGGGTGCTCAGGTACTTGCGGTGGTCAGTCAAGCATTGCAGGTGTTTGGATGTTTCATCCATGAACAACGACCACAATGTACAGGCTTGCTTCAGTGCATGATGTCTGCTGGTATGGCACCCTGTGTCTGACTCACCGCAAAAAATGGCTGCATGTATATTTCAGTTGCTGAAAATTACTTACACACATTTGCCTATACTCCCTCACTGGGACTGTTCCCCTAGTCTGAAGAGAAGGCTGATGGATGAGCCCTAGAAGGAGAGGGGAGGAGCTTAGTGTGAGGAAAAAGTCAGTTTGTGTCAGGGTGGTCGTGTGAAAAGAGTGTAAAATGGAGGTGGTCCTAGACTGAGGTGGCTTCGGAACCCTCTAAAGTGGCCAGCTGAAGAGGTGCGGTATGAACCCCTAGGCCACCTAGATGTTCAGGGTCAGTGGCAAACTGAGAGACTGCTTAGAACCTTTTTTATAAGGAGTAGTTAATTGCCCAGGAGTTCAGCCATGTCATTGAATCCAAAAACTTCTGAAAGCAACAGTAAGCGTTCCTATAGGATTTGAGTCGTCTGCTCGCTAGAAGGGATCAGGGATCCAGAATTGGTCTGTCTTGAAAATTCCAGGATTTCAAGATACTTTTTCTCAGGAAGGGAATTAGCAGCAGGAAGATTACACTACAACAGCAGAGAAACTGAACTCTCATTGGGACAGATTAGACCGACATCCTAGTGTATGCTATATGGAAGGTTCCGGACTGTTTTCTGTAGAGCTTCAGTAAAAGGTAAAAGCTCCCTGTGCTGTGTCTGGCTGAATTATTCTCTGCTGCTCCATCCTTACACCAACTTCCCCAGGAGCCAGCCCTAGTTGTAGGGCTGAGGGGACAACCCTCTGGCAATGTACATCACCACCTAACTCCTGGGAACCTTTAGCAGTGCCCGGCCATACCAAAGCCGAACAACCCAACTGGCGTCACAAACTATTTATTTTTCTCTCGCCTTATTATATTATTTTTAACCCCCCATCACAAAGCCTGTCACACGCGCAGCTTCACCACTCAGACCACGTGACCCAGCTCCGTGACACCAGAGGCCTACCAGGAGTGGCACACTGGCTCTATATTATTTTATTTACTCTTGCTGTTTTTAAATCCACCATTTGGTTTCAAAGATATGGGCCATTTTATCTAGTGCTCATTTTTCTGATCTTTTTCAAGGGGGGATTTTCTTATTTGGTAATAATTCAGAAAAGCCTAAAGATACAACCCAGATGATCCTGTGAGTCATGCCCCTTTGATAAAGATCATAAAATATGCAATAAATAAAAGGCATATACAATATTTTTTGGATTATAAGACACACTTATCCTCCCCAAAATTTGGGAGGAAAATGAAGGGTGCGTTTTATAATCCAAATGTAGTTTGCCGGGAGGTGGAGAATTTGCGTTCTGCTGGCTGTCGGGGCTGTGCTGGCTGCGGGGTGGGAGCTGTGCTGGCAGCTGAGGCTGTGCTGGCTGTGTGGAGTAGGGCAATGCGGCAGGCAGTGTGGCGGGTGTACATGATGGTCTGTCGGTGATGCAGGCTTCAAAAATGGTGCCAAAAGTCAGCGCATGTGCCAATGGAGCTCTCGGCTCAAGAACTAATCTGGGCATGCGCCATCTCCTGCCCTTTGATCTCCCAGCAGCGTACCTAAGGAAAATGGCCAGCAGAGGTGGTGCGTGCATAGATAAGATCTCAGCTTGTCATTGAGCCGATAGCTCAATTTGCGCATGTGCCGACTCTGGGCGCCATTTTTATGAAGGTCGTACCACCGAAAGAGCATCCGTGACACCCACTGCACCGCCTGCAGCATCGCCCTACTCCATCACCGCCCCTGCCTCCTTTGACCCTGCTCCACCACCGCTGCCGCCCCCCTTCTCGGTAAAATGCCACTGGATTATACAGACCCCATTTTGTTTACCTTTTCTTGCTCTAAATTTGGGGTGCATCTTATAATCCAGTGCGTCTTATAAAACGAAAAATATGATACCTCTGAAACTGGTGGAGTAAAAAAATAAATAAAATAAAGCAAGAACAACAAATTAAATAAAATAAAATAAAATACTCAGGACAGCAGCAGGAATAAAATAAAGGCAAAAAAATGGTCTTGTTTGAGCAAGTTCTCTTTAAGAAGCTGAACGGTAATAGCAAAAAAAGGATAAAATAAAAATAATAGCTGTCAATAAAATTATTCATATGTGCCCTTCAATAACTAACCACAATGGAAATAAGAAAAAAAAGTAATTCCTACTGAGTGCGCTTAAACTGACTGACTGGTAAAACTATGGTCATGGTCACCTGTGAAGAAAAGCTCTCTACAGCATTTTCATCTCCAAACATTGTAAAGATTAAATAAGCTTCAAAAAGCAAAACACTACAATTGCGGCTTTCATTCTCAATCTTGCTGCACAAAGCGGCGTTACAGTCCATAAGTCAACGGTTGCATACAAAAGACCCTCACATTTCATCCTGCCAACTGTTGTTGGCAAGCTGCACTGGATACGTCTTTTGGTCTTTTTTTACACTGTACATGAAATACAATAATGTGAAGCAAAAAAAATACTTCTATCAGAATAAAAAAAGAAGAAGCCATAGATCAAATCACTTGACTACACTCTTATGTTCTGGGTCAAAACTTGGAAATACATTGCCGTCAATCAAACTCAAATGGCTGTAAAAACTACTCCGTATTTATGAAAATGTAAATTGTAAGTAGTATTATGTTAACGCATTTGTATGTGTCTATGGCCATATATATATTTTTTTATATATATGTATATATATATATATATATACAGTTAGGTCCAGAAATATTTGGACAGTGACACAAGTTTTGTTATTTTAGCTGTTTACAAAAACATGTTCAGAAATACAATTATATATATAATATGGGCTGAAAGTGCACACTCCCAGCTGCAATATGAGAGTTTTCACATCCAAATCGGAGAAAGGGTTTAGGAATCATAGCTCTGTAATGCATAGCCTCCTCTTTTTAAAGGGACCAAAAGTAATTGGACAAGGGACTCTAAGGGCTGCAATTAACTCTGAAGGCGTCTCCCTCGTTAACCTGTAATCAATGAAGTAGTTAAAAGGTCTGGGGTTGATTACAGGTGTGTGGTTTTGCATTTGGAAGCTGTTGCTGTGACCAGACAACATGCGGTCTAAGGAACTCTCAATTGAGGTGAAGCAGAACATCCTGAGGCTGAAAAAAAAGAAAAAATCCATCAGAGAGATAGCAGACATGCTTGGAGTAGCAAAATCAACATTCTGAGAAAAAAGGAATTGACTGGTGAGCTTGGGAACTCAAAAAGGCCTGGGCGTCCACGGATGACAACAGTGGTGGATGATCGCCGCATACTTTCTTTGGTGAAGAAGAACCCGTTCACAACATCAACTGAAGTCCAGAACATTCTCAGTGAAGTAGGTGTATCTGTCTCTAAGTCAACAGTAAAGAGAAGACTCCATGAAAGTAAATACAAAGGGTTCACATCTAGATGCAAACCATTCATCAATTCCAAAAATAGACAGGCCAGAGTTAAATTTGCTGAAAAACACCTCATGAAGCCAGCTCAGGTCTGGAAAAGTATTCTATGGACAGATGAGACAAAGATCAACCTGTACCAGAATGATGGGAAGAAAAAAGTTTGGAGAAGAAAGGGAACGGCACATGATCCAAGGCACACCACATCCTCTGTAAAACATGGTGGAGGCAACGTGATGGCATGGGCATGCATGGCTTTCAATGGCACTGGCTCACTTGTGTTTATTGATGACATAACAGCAGACAAGAGTAGCCGGATGAATTCTGAAGTGTACCGGGATACACTTTCAGCCCAGATTCAGCCAAATGCCGCAAAGTTGATCGGACGGCGCTTCATAGTACAGATGGACAATGACCCCAAGCATACAGCCAAAGCTACCCAGGAGTTCATGAGTGCAAAAAAGTGGAACATTCTGCACTGGCCAAGTCAATCACCAGATCTTAACCCAATTGAGCATGCATTTCACTTGCTCAAATCCAGACTTAAGACGGAAAGACCCACAAACAAGCAAGACCTGAAGGCTGCGGCTGTAAAGGCCTGGCAAAGCATTAAGAAGGAGGAAACCCAGCGTTTGGTGATGTCCATGGGTTCCAGACTTAAGGCAGTGATTGCCTCCAAAGGATTCGCAACAAAATATTGAAAATAAAAATATTTTGTTTGGGTTTGGTTTATTTGTCCAATTACTTTTGACCTCCTAAAATGTGGAGTGTTTGTAAAGAAATGTGTACAATTCCTACAATTTCTATCAGATATTTTTGTTCAAACCTTCAAATTAAACGTAACAATCTGCACTTGAATTCTGTTGTAGAGGTTTCATTTCAAATCCAATGTGGTGGCATGCAGAGCCCAACTCGCGAAAATTGTGTCACTGTCCAAATATTTTCCTTTTGTATTGATTTACTGAAATAAATAATTAACTCTTGGATGATATTCTAATTTATTGAGATGCACCTGTATATATCTATCTAATATATAAAGCTGAGTGTATGTGTGTGTGTATTTGTGTACAGTCATATGAAAAAGTTTGGGCACCCCTATTAATGTTAACCTTTTTTCTTTATAACAATTTGGGTTTTGTAACAGCTATTTCAGTTTCATATATCTAATAACTGATGGACTGAGTAATATTCCTGAATTGAAATGAGGTTTATTGTACTAAAAGAAAATGTGCAATCCGCATTTAAACTAAATTTGACCCTTGCATAAGTATGGGCACCTCAACATAAGTGACATTAATATTTTGTAGATCCTCCTTTTGCAAAAATCACAGCCTCTAGTCGCTTCCTGTAGCTTTTAATGAGTTCCTGGATCCTGGATGAAGGTATATTTGACCATTCCTGTTTACAAAACAATTCCAGTTCAGTAAAGTTTGATGGTCGCCGAGCATGGACAGCCGCTTCACATCATCCCACAGATGTTCAATGATATTCAGGTCTGGGGACTGGGATGGCCATTCCAGAACATTGTAATTGTTCCTCTGCATGAATGCCTGAGTAGATTTGGAGCGGTGTTTTGGATCATTGTCTTGCTGAAATATCCATCCCCCGCGTAACTTCAACTTCGTCACTGATTCTTGCACATTATTGTCAAGAATCTGCTGATATTGAGTTGAATCCATGCGACCCTCAACTTTAACAAGATTCCCGGTGCCGGCATTGGCCACACAGCCCCAAAGCATGATGGAACCTCCACAAAATTTTACTGTGGGTAGCAAGTGCTTTTCTTGGAATGCCGTGTTTTTTTGCCTCCATGCATAATGCCTTTTTGTATGACCAAACAACTCAATCTTTGTTTCATCAGTCCACAGGACCTTCTTCCAAAATGTCACTGGCTTGTCCAAATGTGCTTTTGCATACCTCAGGCAACTCTGTTTGTGGCGTGCTTGCAAAAATGGCTTATTTCGCATCACTCTCCCATACAGCTTCTCCTTGTGCAACATGCGCTGTATTGTTGACCGATGCACAGTGACACAATCTGCAGCAAGATGATGCTGCAGGTCTTTGGAGGTGGTCTGTGGATTGTCCTTGTCTGTTCTCACCATTCTTCTTCTCTGCCTTTCTGATATTTTTCTTGGCCTGCCACTTCTGGGCTTAACAAGAACTGTACCTGTGTTCTTCCATTTCCTTACTATGTTCCTCACAGTGGAAACTGACAGTTTAAATCTCTGAGACAACTTTTTGTATCCTTCCCCTGAACAACTATGTTGAATAATCTTTGTTGTCAGATCATTTGAGAGTTCTTTTGAGGAGCCCATGATGCCACTCTTCATAGGAGATTCAGATAGGAGAACAACTTGCAAGTGGCCACCTTAAATACCTTTTCTCATGATTGGATACACCTGCCTATGAAGTTCAAAGCTCAATGAGGTTACAAAACCAATTTAGTGCTTCAGTAAGTCAGTAAAAAGTAGTTAGGAGTGTTCAAAACAAGAAATTGATAAGGGTGCCCATACTTATGCACGGGTCAAATTTAGTTTAAATGCGGATTGCACATTTTCTGTTAGTACAATAAACCTCATTTCAATTCAGAAATATTACTCAGTCCATCAGTTATTAGATATATGAAACTGAAATAGCTGTTGCAAAAAGCCAAATTGTTATAAAGAAAAAAGGTTAACATTAATAGGGGTGCCCAAACTTTTACAAATGACTGTATGTATGTATGTATGTATGTATGTCCGCTAAAGGAATCCACACCGTCGCATTTACAATCACAAAATTTTGCACAGCCGCCTCATTTGACTCAGAGAACCTCATAGACTATGTTTAAGGCTGTGGCCACACGGGGCACTACTGGGATGCTCGCATGAGACTCGGCTCGCGCTGGCAGCACAGCAAGAGCCGAGTGTCATGCGAGTGTGCCTGCGTCTGAGGTCCGATCCTGCGAGCAGACCTAGCTGCGGGGGGTGGGCCGGCGATGCAGAGGGGCGGACCAGCACTGCAGAGGGGCGGGCCGGCACGGAGGAGGGGAAGGAGGGATTTCTCTCCCTCTCTCCTCCATAGCCGTCTATTGTGATTCTTGCTCTGCACGCGCGGTACAGCGGAGTACCGCGAGTGCAGTGCGATTTTTCTCTCGCCCCATTCACTTGAATGGGTGCGAGAGAAAAAGAGTCTCACCTTACAGTCGTAGCATGCTGCGATTGTTTTCTCGGTCCAATTAGGGCTGAGAAAATAATCGCTCATGTGCGCTGTCACACAGGCTAGAATTGGTCCGAAGGGAATGCGATGTTTTATCGCACTCCACTCGCACCGATTTTCTCGTCGTGTATCTTAGGCCTTAAGGGAAAAATTTAACCCCGTGCTTTACAGTTATTCGCCAAAAAAACTACTTACATTAAAGTCAATGGAGCTGGGAGCTATAAGTTATTAATAGGAGCTGTGTTTGGTTGCTATAGGCAACGAATTACATTCTTGGTATAAGAAGCTTATGTGTAATGTAATATGATTTGGGTGGACAGATAGAGAGAGAGAGAGACAGACAGAGACAAAGACACAGAGAGACAAAGATAGAGACAGACAGAGAGAAATAGAAAGGCAGACAGAGAGATACTGACAGAGAGTGACAGAGAGATGGAGACAGTCAGGGATACAAACAGAGAGAGACAGAGAGAGACAGAAAGACAAAGAGACAGACAGTGAGAGAACGAGACAGACAGTGAGAGAAAGAGACAGACAGTGAGAGAGAGAGAGAGACTGAAAGACAAAGATCAGACAGACACAGAGAGTGAGACAAACCGAGAAAGACAAAAAGAGAGAGAGACAGAAATACAGAGATATAAACAAACAGAGAGACAGAGACAGACAAGCAGAGAGAGACAGACAGAGAGACAGACAGACAGAGACACATAGATAGAGACAGACAGAGAGAGAGGCAGAGAGACAAAGACAGTGAGAGAGGGAGAGAAACAGAGACAATTACTATCCCGGACATTGCCGGATACTACAGCTGGTAAAGATAAACACTTTTGAATCCTATAATTTTACATATCTTGATATAAAAAAATAATCTTAAAATTAGGTAAAAATAATCTCAAATGAAGAACAAGACATGACAGATTTCATTGTCATTATTTTTCCAAAAACTAGGCCAAGTTGCAGTAGAAGTGAGAAAAATTAAGTACAGTCATGGCCAAAAGTTTTGAGAATGACACCAAAATTATATTTTCACATGATCTGTTGCCCTCTGGTTTTTAATTGTGTTTGTCTGATGTTTACATCACATACAGAAATATAATTGCAATCATATTATGAGTACCACAAGGTTATATTGATAGTTAGAATGAGTTAATGCAGCAAGTCAATATTTGCAGTGTTGACCCTTCTTCTTCAGGACCTCTGCAATTCTCCCGGGCATGCTCTCAATCAACCTCTGGAGCAAATCCTGACTGATAGCTGTCCATTCTTGCATAAGCAATGCTTGCATTTTGCCAGAATTTGTTGGTTTTTGTTTGTCCACCCGTCTCTAGATGATTGCCCACAAGTTCTCAATGTGATTAAGATCTGGGGAGTTTCCAGGCCATGGACACAAAATCTCTATGTTTTGTTCCATGAGCCATTTAGTGATCACCTTTGCTTTATGGCAAGGTGCTCCATCATGCTGGAAAAGGCATTGTTGGGCGCCAAACTGCTCTTGGACAGTTGCGAGAAATTGCTCTTGGAGGACATTCTGGTACCATTCTTTATTCATGGCTGTGTTTTTAGGCAAGACTGTGAGTGAGCCGATTCCCTTGGCTGAGAAGCAACCCCACACATGAATGGTTTCAGGATGCTTAACAGTTGGCATGAGACAAGACTGGTGGTAGCGCTCACCTCTTCTTCTCCTAATAAGCTGTTTTCCAGATGTCCCAAACAATCGAAAAGGGGATTCATCTGAGAAAATGACTTTACCCCAGTCCTCAGCAGTCCACTCCCTGTACCGTTTGCAGAATATCAGTCGGTCCCTGATGTTTTTTCTGGAGAGAAGTGGCTTCTTTGCTGCCTCCTTGAAACCAGGCCTTGCTCAAAGAGTCTCCGCCTCACAGTGCGTGCAGAAGCACTCACACCAGCCTGCTGCCATTGCTGAGCTAGCTCGGCACTGCTGGTAGTCCGATCTCGCAGCTGAAACAGTTTTAAGATATGGTCCTGGCGTTTGCTGGTCCTTCTTGGGCACCCTGGAGCCTTTTTGGCAACAATAGAAGCTCTCTCCTTGAAGTTCTTGATGATGCGATAGATTGTTGACTGAGGTGCAATCTTTGTAGCTGCGATACTCTTCCCTGTTAGGCCATTTTTGTGCAGAGCAGTGATGGCTGCACATGTTTCTTTAGAGATAACCATGGTTAACTGAAGAGAAACAATGATGCCAAGCACCAGTCTCCTTTTAAAGTGTCCAGTGGTGTCATTCTTACTTAATCATGACTGATTGATCACCAGCCCTGTCCTCATCAACATCCACACCTGTGTTAATGGAACAAGCACTAAAACAATGTTAGCTGCTCCTTTTAAGGCAGGAATGCAATGCTGTTGAAATGTGTTTTGGGGGTTAAAGTTCATTTTCTTAGCCAATATTGACTGCAAGTAATTGCTGTTAAGCTGATCACTCTTTATGACATTCTGGAGTATATGCAAATTGCCATTAGAAAAACTTAAGCAGTAGACTTTGTAAAAATTAATATTTGTAGCATTCTCAAAACTTTTGGCCATGACTGTACACCTCATGAGAGATTGAATAACGACAATATATCGCTGCAACCCTGGCACATGACTTATTCCTTCCAAAGACAATACTAAGGACCACCGGGCATTCACTGCGAGTACAAGAAAAGCAATTCCGGCAGCTAAATAGGAAAGGGTTCTTTACAGTTAGAGCAGTCAGACTGTGGAATGCCCTACCACAAGAAAAAATAGGAATGGCAGACACAGTCTGCTGATAGGCTTTCTTAATGAAAGAGGCACACTGAATCTTTTATTTGGAGTTGTATACATTTACAGGTTAAAAACATCAGAACCAATCTGATGTATTATATTGAGTCAAATATAGACAGTTGAATCATTCATATCTGTATTACTTTTGGATTAATCACTTTGTTTCTTTCTTCACACCTTTTTCTCTTTCTGTAGAAAGTATACTCTTACTCTTTTCTATTTCCTCTACTTTTTGTCCTTCATGCAAAGATAATGTATTTTAATGTTTTTTTTCTATATTTTTCTTTGAAAATACTTACGTGCTCTATAACTACATTACTACTTGGGAACCAACCTGGATTTATAATCTATGCATTTCATGTTTACGTATTGGCTTGTGAAGCTAAGGAGGTGACTTGATAAGTTGATCACTTATTTCTTTATTGAACTTCAGTGAAATGGAACAGACTCTGAGTCACAGTTAACATTAGAGTATGACAGGGGTCTGTATTGGGCCCTCTTTTTATTATGTTTGTTAATGAACTGTTTGAGGACATACAAAGTACAATTTCAATATTTGGACATGATACTAAGCTCTGCAAGGTAAACTACACCCAGGAGGATTAGATAGATATAAATATTAGATAGATATTTACGTAATTATGCAGAATACTCAAATTAACACCCCCTAGAGAATTCTGAAAGCAAAGCACTAAATAAAAAAAACTTATATCTCTAGAACCATATGACCAATTAAAATAGATAAATAAAATAATATACCGAGGACAAAAGTAAGAATAAAATAAAAGCAAAAACTTTCCACTTTTGACTGAGTACAGGTCCTCTTTAAGAATAAACTTTACTCAATGTTTATTAGAGATGTGGTCAATGTCTGGAGGCTGTAACCCATCCTTCTGCTTTTTTTAATAATTAGAATTGATTTTTTTTACCATTTTGTATATTTCTTTTTACGTATAATTAGTTTTATTTGTTTATTTTATTTATTATTTTATAACTGTTAAGCATACATAACTTTTTTTTATAATTTTTTAACTTTGCATTTCATTATACTGTCATTTATGCTATTTTATAGTTTCTGAAACAGAACTCTTGCTACAATAAGATTTGGAAATGACAAACTACTAGACAGATACGAGACGCAGATACAAGATGTAAGATCGCTTTGAAGTGCTGGAGAACTTGTCAGCTGATAAATCCCTCTGACATTGCATTCTGTCTGCAATACAATGTGAAACGGACAATCCTAAGTAGCAATTGTGGATAGTAAATTACCAAATGTGTTTTTTTCTGATGGAGACACTGGCCTCAGATAGGAAATATGAAACACTCTACTATCTAAAATATGAAAGAGTTAAGGTATTTCAACAAATGAAGATTTTGTAATGGAGAAATTAGAACTTGGCTATATTCCGAACCCGCATAGAAGTGAATGGAGAGAACTGTGCATGCAAGACCACCTCTCTACTCACAGCCGCATGAAATAAGGCATTGGTTTTTTTTTATTAATGTCCTGGATGGGAAAAGAGTTGGAGGCAGTCCTTGTATTTTTAAAAAAAATAAAAAGTGTCAGGGTGTGTCACGGGTGGTAGACAGTCATGGGGTTTCAGGCAGTAGAAGGTCACAACATCTGCCTGCGCAAAATGCTCCTTGACTTTCTGTTGTTCCTGCTGTTAGTATTCATTGTATTAGGTAGCTTTCCTGCTGGATTTTCATCTATTCCCCTTTAGGACCCAGCGAAGCCCTCTGTCCATCCAGCTGCTGATCAGTATTCCCCTTGTACTTAAATACTCTCATCCTCCCTGCACTGGTGCTGGTGATATTATTCAGTTCAACCAAGCTCTTGTTGCAAGCAGGTGGCTTGCACTCATCTGTAGTATCATTGCTGAAACTTTGCTGAACTCCTACCTGGGTCATCTGTAGATAAGTTGTTCATGCACTTTTCTCTTGTGTGTCCTCCTTGTGTCTACCTTTAGCATTTTAATGGGATTGATGAAGAACTCATCTCATCCGTTCCCTATTTAGGATCCAGCACTAGTGATACCTAGGGTCAGGTATCTGGCTTGATGCATAGGTGTGAAACCTATCTAGGGTGGTGAGGGACCCCAGGGACCAGCGGTAGGTTTGGTCAGGGGGGTCACCATCTCCCCTTTCCCTAGACGCAGGGGTCCCCTTCCATTCTTACTTGTCACCACCCGCTTGGTACTTCCCCGTACCTAGCAGGACAGAAAGACTACCTCCATATTACAGCATATGTGGGAACATCTTTTTTTTTTTTCTAATTTCAATGGCAAACAGGAATTTCCCTGTTCTGCACCCTTAATCCCATAAAAAGGAATGGTCTTTCTTTGTAGGAATCCTAGGTGGCTCTTGCTAGAATATTATAGTATTGAAGACAGGAATGTAGCAAAGGGTCACCAATAGAATAATAGTCAGGCTACAAGAACCCAGACTGTGAATTGGAATAGTAGACATACACTGTACAGTAGGTGTAAGTCAGGTCAGTGGTTGATACTTGAGTGGAATTACATTAATTAAGGAGACAGATTCAAGAAATGAGATATTAGCGTCAAGAACAAGGCTGAGGTCAGGATAAGAAATCAGCAACAAAATCCATATAATTGAAGAATGATAGGCAAGTAATAGGTACAACTTTATCTGTAGGAAAGTTTTGAAAACCTAATAAAAGATTATTCCCAACAATAAAATATATTACCTATCCGAAGGATCAGTGGTGGTCCTAAAAACTCAGCTCTGAAATGTCCTTTCAGAATAGAACTATAGCTACACTTACGAGTCACAGCTTCATTCTTTGATTAGTAGACTGCTGTAAAAAACAAAAACCAAGACTATGATGGGGAACTTCCATGCCCTGTTCTCAAACAGATGGGACCCTCACCATTCACACTTGGAAAGGTGATAACGTTAATGTTGGGAACTGTGAGGTAAAGCCTGGGATATGAAGAGGAATTATGACGAGAAGTCATAATTGCTCTCATCACTCCCTGGCAGTGCCCCCCTCCCTTCTTATTCTCAATGTGCAGCATCTGGAAGGTGTCACATTCCACTTACACATCCATGGCCATGTCCTGTGATATGGAAATGAGATGATGTGAGGACAATGGATCCAGGATGACTCCCTGCCGTCACCCTGTAGCTGGGGCTGCTATCTAATTAGCAAGGCTATGGAAGTAGCCAGACAGAACGACTCCAGTAAAAAATGGTTCATATCTCGCAAGCCATATTTCCGATAAATATGGCAACCATAGAAATGGTGTCTCCGCATGTGGACGATGCTGGCACACCCTTTTTATGGAAGTAGGACATTGGGAAACACACCAAACGTGATATCAGCCATATGGGAACTCGTAGACAGGTCATGAGTCCCCTCGTTCTGTAGCTAAATTCATAACTGTCACAATGAGAGCGTTGACGTCCGTCTACGACGCTCCCAGGCACAGTTATGGCCAAAATCCCCTTTTCTGGATAATTCTGATCCATGCAGGGGGAGTGGCAGTGCTTCCCCGTGAGGTCACTAAGGTAGGAGGAGACCTGGATTTGCCCAGGTTGATAACCCTACTTCGGCCATTTTCCAGGGTTCTTCTGCTCGGGGGCCTGGTTGGGAAAGACCTGTGAGGAAGAATCCTAGAAACCTGGTCTACAGCGCCCCCCTGTGGCCAGACACACAAGGTAACTGATGTAATTGTATACCTGTTTGTAACCCATGCTTTATCTGTAACTGTACTCTGACATATGTATATTCTGTAGATTCCCTATTGTATATATTGTAGTTTCTAGTGTGCTTTAGGCGATTAAATTATATAATTAATCTTGGGCTGTTCTGTTATCTCGATCTTGAATCCCACGTCTGTGTGTTCGGCTAATAGTTACCGTAGATCGGTTGGTGGCAGCGAGTTGTGCCAAGGATTATTGTGGGGAGGCCAGTGAGATTCGGGAAGATATTATATATTCCGCCCGCGGAGGTCGGGGGAATATATACCCTACTCTCACCGGGGACCCTTCAATAATCGGCATAAGTAGTATAGCGGCCTCCTTGCTTATTGTCGGGCAATTCCATAATTGGCCTGACTATAAGAGGGGCGCTAGAGAGCGCGTCACGTGCTCTGTCTGTCGGTCGGGAGGTATAAAGGAGGGTTGACTCCTGCTTGTTACCCCCCGATCGTGACGTACTGGTAGCCAGCGCGGGGGATTTCTGAGTGACCCCCCCGGTGGTTTGTGACATATTGGTGGCAGCGGTGGGATCGAGATAATAGTGTGTGTGAGTGTGAGACCCATACTCCCAGACACTAAAGACTGCCTGCAGCAGCTGTGGCTGCTGGGGTCTTCAGACTAGCTCAACACTAGAGTGTCAGAGTGCAGATACTGTAAGGTGTGTGGAGGCATCAGGTGTCAGTTCTGTGTCAGTGACCAAAAGTCTGCAAGAATGGCTGAGAGCACCAGGAGCAAAGCCAAAGGAATGGCCGATGCTAAGGCCAGAGACGATGAGGAGGTTGTCCACGAGTCCTCCAGGAGCTCGACGCCAGAAAACAGCTCTGCAGAGGACATTGCACAACCGGGCACTGCTGGACAAGATGAGGAGCAGCTCGCCCAAGGGTCCTCAACGAGCCAGATGCCAGCCCTCCGCTCTGCAATGGACAGTGAATCACCAGGCTCCGCAGCGGGCCGCAGATCACCACGTGCCATTCCACCGAGCCTGGGAGGCTCGGATAGCCTTCTTCAAATGGCTATGGCCCTACGCCAGGCTGGAGACCGGGAGGGCTACAAGGAACTCATGGCCGAGCGTGAGCGGCAAGCAGCGCGTGAAGAGCGCCAGGCAGAGCGTAACTACCAGCTGCAGCTAGCTCAGCTCCGGCCCTCATCAGCCACCCGTGACCTTCCAGACACCAAACTTCCAAAGGTCCGTGTTGAGGACTTCCCAGTGCTGGAGAAGGATGGAGACTTGGACTCTTTCTTGACTGCTTTTGAACGGACTTGCTTGCAGCATCATCTGAACAAGGACCAGTGGGCCAAATACCTGACCCCCCGTTTAAGGGGTAAGGCCCTGGATGTCCTTGGGGACTTGCCTGCTGAGGCAGATCAGGGCTACGACACCATCAAGCGGGCCCTGATCCAACAGTACAACCTCACTCCAGAGTCCTACCGCAAGAAGTTCCGGAGCCTACAGAAGGGACCAAAGGACTCCTGGGCTGACCACCGGCGGGCACTTGCCCGAGCTGCCGACCACTGGACCCAAGGCCTGCAGCTTTCCACCGGACCGGAGATCCTGGACTTGTTCATCACGGAGCAACTCTTGTGGAACTGCCCTGAGGATCTCCGCCAGTTCATCCGAGACCAGAAGCCAAAGGGATCCACGGCTACAGCTGCCCTGGCAGATGACTACACCAACAATCGGGCTCCTGAAGCCAGGAGAGCAGCCACCAGCAGCACCTGGAGAGGGGGTAAGATGAACTCTGCGACTGCCCCACCTGCCCCTAGACTGCAGGGGGTGTCCCCCTCAACTCCCCTCTCCAGGCCCGTGGCAGAACCAAGACGGTGCCACCTGTGCAACCTACCTGGACACTTCAAGGCCATGTGCCCTCAGCGTCCCAAGGCCCCGGCTCCGTCCCCGTCCCAAGGGCCGCCCAAGGTGTATTGTGTGGGTGGGGGTGGTGGTAGGTCCCTGGACAGCTTCCAACCTGTCACCGTCGGCCAGTCTGTGACCATAGGACTGCGAGACAGCGCCTCGGAGGTGACTCTGGTGCGGCCTGAGATGGTGTCCCCCCAAGACTTGATCCCTGGAAAAACCCTCGCTGTCTCCGGGATTGGAGGCATTGACCCGGCGCTGCCTGTTGCTGACATTTATGTGGACTGGGGCGCAGGGCGAGGGGTGAGGGAGGTGGGGGTAACTGATCGGATCCCTGCAAACGTGCTACTTGGGACAGATTTGGGGCAGATAACCTCCCAGTTTGGGCCCCAACCAAGGGCTGAACCTTCAGCCAGTATTGACATGCCTCCGGACAATGTTAATGTGTTATCTATGAATGATGTAAGGGAGGAGGGAGTGAACTCTGATATTTCTGCTTGCACAGACACCATAGACACACACGCAGCTGCAGCTGTGACAGGGGAGGGGGTCAGAGAAAGGTGTGACAATGCCTCTACAAGTAACCAGCCTGTGAGCTGGGATCTGTTGCCCTCTGCAGGGATAAGCAGAGAGCAGGGTGCTGCAGGGGGAGGACCAGTGTGTGGGGTGGGGGCTACCACAGCAAATGTGGGGTCCCCAGAGATTTCACACCGGGGTTCTGTTGCTGCAGGAGGGGAACAGGCAGGTGAGATTGGGGCCGGTCCAGGAGCGGAAGTGCTCCCAGGTAAGATCTCGGTGCAGGGTTCCCCCACAACCGGGGTGTCAGGAAGCCAGGTAGGTCTGCCTGAGCCGGCGACTTGGTCAGGAACGGAGGAGGAGCAGGCACGACCCACGGTCGCAGCGGCTGTGGCCGCTGTCACCCGCAGTGGGAGTGCTGGAAGCCAAGGGGCCTCCCGGAGGTCCGATAGCTCTTCCCCTTCTGACCAAGTGGCAGCCGAGTCAGGTGGAGGCCAGGACACAGGTCCCGGGGTACTGACTGAAGATGTGACAGTCTCGTCGATTCTGGCCACATCTAGTCAGGAGTTTCAGGCAGCGTTAGAAGCTGACGACAGCCTGAAAGCTCTAAAGGAGCAGGCGGCACAGCCTCCCTCGGACTCGGACCCGGAGCGAGTGGTCTGGGACCAAGGACGGCTGTACCGGGCCACGGTCCAGCAGGGTTCACCGGAGGCGTGGCCCAGGGACCGACAGTTGGTGGTACCCTATCCGTTCCGGACGGAGTTGTTGCGGATCGCACATGAGATTCCGATGGCCGGACACCTAGGGATCGCTAAGACCAAGGCCAGGTTAAACCAGCATTTCTACTGGCCAAAAATGGGGGCCGATGTGGCTGCCTACTGCCGTTCGTGTGAAACCTGTCAGAGAGTGGGGAAGGCGGGGCCACACCCCAAAGCCCCACTGGTATCTCTGCCAATCATCGATGAGCCTTTCAGGAGGGTGGCTGTGGATCTGGTCGGCCCGCTGGCCATCCCCAGCAGCTCCGGGAAACGCTTCATACTGACGGTAGTGGACTATGCCACCCGGTACCCAGAAGCAGTGGCCTTGTCGTCCATTCGGGCTGACAAGGTGGCCACCGCATTGCTGGAGATTTTCTCCCGAGTGGGTTTTCCCCAGGAAATGCTCACTGACCGGGGGACCCAATTCATGTCCCAGCTGATGGAGGCCCTCTGTAAGCAAGTCCAGGTGCGACATCTGGTGGCCAGCCCGTACCATCCACAGACTAATGGCCTGTGCGAGCGGTTCAATGGCACCTTAAAGCAGATGCTTAAGATGTTGGTCGACTCCCATGGGCGTGACTGGGAGCGGTATCTCCCACACCTGTTATTTGCTTACCGGGAGGTTCCACAGGCCTCAACAGGATTCTCACCGTTTGAGCTCCTGTACGGGCGACGTGTGCGGGGCCCCCTGGCTCTGGTGAAAGAGGCTTGGGAAGGGGATTTGGCCACCCCTGGAGTGTCGGTTATCGAGTATGTCATGCGCTTCCGGGACAAAATGCAGGCCTTGACGCAACTGGTACACGACAATATGGCTCAAGCCCAGGCCGATCAGAAGCGTTGGTACGACCAGAACGCTTGTGAGAGGACCTACCAAGTGGGTCAAGAGGTGTGGGTACTGGTCCCCGTACCACAGGACAAGCTTCAGGCAGCCTGGGAAGGCCCATACCTCGTGTACCAGCAGCTCAACCCTGTGACGTACCTGGTCACCCTGGACCCTGCCCGTGGAAGGCGGAAGCCCTTCCATGTGAACATGATGAAGGCACATCATGAGCGGGAGGCATGTGCGCTCCCCGTGTGCAACCTGCCCGAGGAGGGAGAAGCGGAAACCCTCTTGGATATGCTAGCCCAGGTTAGGGCAGGCGGATCCCTTGAGGATGTGGAGGTTGGCCACCAGCTCTTGGAGGACCAACGGTCCCAGCTGTGGGCCACCCTACACCCCTTCCGGGGGTTGTTTACCAACCAGCCCGGAAGGACTGACTTGGCTGTCCATCACGTGGACACTGGGGATCATCCCCCGATCCGGCGTTCAGCATATCGGGTCTCCCTGGAGGTGCAGCAACACATGCGCCAGGAGATTGACGAGATGCTGGAGCTGGGGGTGATCCAGGCATCCAACAGCGCTTGGGCCTCGCCTGTAGTCCTCGTCCCTAAGAAGGACCGAACCACTCGGTTCTGCGTGGACTACAGGGGGCTCAATGCTGTCACGGTCGCCGATGCGTACCCAATGCCACGCATCGATGACCTGCTCGATCAGTTGGCCGGGGCTCAGTACCTGACCATCATGGACCTGAGCCGGGGATATTGGCAGATCCCCCTGACTCGCAAGGCCAGGGAACGCTCTGCCTTTATTACCCCATTTGGACTGTACGAGTCCACGGTGATGCCATTCGGGATGAGGAATGCCCCTGCCACTTTCCAGCGGATGGTCAACACCCTGCTCAAGGGACTTGAAGGGTACGCGGCCGCGTACCTGGATGACATTGCCGTCTTCAGTCCCACCTGGGAGGACCACCTAGAGCATCTAGCACAGGTGCTCAGGCGGATCCACCGGGCAGGTCTGACCATCAAGCCGGGAAAGTGTCAGCTGGCCATGAGCGAGGTCCAGTACCTCGGTCACCGGGTAGGTGGGGGAACGCTGAAGCCCAAGCCTGAGAAAGTGGAGGCCATCGCATCCTGGCCCACCCCCAGGACCAAGAAGCAGGTGATGTCCTTCTTGGGGACCGCTGGGTACTATAGGAGGTTTGTTCCATGCTATAGTAGCCTGGCAAAGCCCTTGACGGACCTCACCAAGAAGAAGCTGCCCTCTGCAGTCGATTGGACAATGGACTGCGAGACAGCCTTCCGGGCCCTAAAGGACTCCCTGTCCAGCCCGCCCGTGCTACAGGCAGCCGACTTCACGCGGCCGTTTGTAGTACAGACCGACGCCAGTGACTTCGGCCTCGGTGCGGTGCTCAGCCAGGTGGACTCTGCGAGCCAAGAGCACCCAGTCTTGTACCTGAGCAGGAAGCTGTTACCAAGGGAAGTGGCCTATTCTACAATGGAGAAGGAGTGCCTGGCCATAGTGTGGGCCCTGCAGCGTCTGCAACCCTATCTATACGGGCGCCACTTCATCGTGGAGACGGACCACAATCCCCTCAGCTGGTTGCACACCGTCTCTGGGACGAATGGGCGATTGTTGCGATGGAGCCTTGCGCTCCAGCAATACGACTTCACCATTCGCCACAAAAGGGGCCGTGACCACGGTAACGCAGACGGGCTGTCCAGACAAGGAGGGGTCGCGGACGGGCGCACGGGGGAACACCGGAGTGTGCTGCCCCCTAGCGCCCTCAAAAGGGGGGAGGTGTGAGGTAAAGCCTGGGATATGAAGAGGAATTATGACGAGAAGTCATAATTGCTCTCATCACTCCCTGGCAGTGCCCCCCTCCCTTCTTATTCTCAATGTGCAGCATCTGGAAGGTGTCACATTCCACTTACACATCCATGGCCATGTCCTGTGATATGGAAATGAGATGATGTGAGGACAATGGATCCAGGATGACTCCCTGCCGTCACCCTGTAGCTGGGGCTGCTATCTAATTAGCAAGGCTATGGAAGTAGCCAGACAGAACGACTCCAGTAAAAAATGGTTCATATCTCGCAAGCCATATTTCCGATAAATATGGCAACCATAGAAATGGTGTCTCCGCATGTGGACGATGCTGGCACACCCTTTTTATGGAAGTAGGACATTGGGAAACACACCAAACGTGATATCAGCCATATGGGAACTCGTAGACAGGTCATGAGTCCCCTCGTTCTGTAGCTAAATTCATAACTGTCACAATGAGAGCGTTGACGTCCGTCTACGACGCTCCCAGGCACAGTTATGGCCAAAATCCCCTTTTCTGGATAATTCTGATCCATGCAGGGGAGTGGCAGTGCTTCCCCGTGAGGTCACTAAGGTAGGAGGAGACCTGGATTTGCCCAGGTTGATAACCCTACTTCGGCCATTTTCCAGGGTTCTTCTGCTCGGGGGCCTGGTTGGGAAAGACCTGTGAGGAAGAATCCTAGAAACCTGGTCTACAGCGCCCCCCTGTGGCCAGACACACAAGGTAACTGATGTAATTGTATACCTGTTTGTAACCCATGCTTTATCTGTAACTGTACTCTGACATATGTATATTCTGTAGATTCCCTATTGTATATATTGTAGTTTCTAGTGTGCTTTAGGCGATTAAATTATATAATTAATCTTGGGCTGTTCTGTTATCTCGATCTTGAATCCCACGTCTGTGTGTTCGGCTAATAGTTACCGTAGATCGGTTGGTGGCAGCGAGTTGTGCCAAGGATTATTGTGGGGAGGCCAGTGAGATTCGGGAAGATATTATATATTCCGCCCGCGGAGGTCGGGGGAATATATACCCTACTCTCACCGGGGACCCTTCAATAATCGGCATAAGTAGTATAGCGGCCTCCTTGCTTATTGTCGGGCAATTCCATAATTGGCCTGACTATAAGAGGGGCGCTAGAGAGCGCGTCACGTGCTCTGTCTGTCGGTCGGGAGGTATAAAGGAGGGTTGACTCCTGCTTGTTACCCCCCGATCGTGACGTACTGGTAGCCAGCGCGGGGGATTTCTGAGTGACCCCCCCGGTGGTTTGTGACAGGAACAACCCTTTAATTGGTGACCAGGGCATGATATTATATTTTGCCATCACCATAAAGTATAGCCAGAAGACAGGGACCATGGCTGGAGTGAAGAAGAAAGGTGTTAAGCATCCAGACATGGGCATCAACTGGAAGCTTTGTTGCCCATCAGCTCAAAACTGGAGCAATGAGGAGAGTAATTGAAGCCACAGTATGGGTCTATGCTTTATCATGGGTGACATAATACAGAGCTTTATAACGCTTATCCCGAATAAGGCAGGTATGCTCATCCTAATGGTCCCCCTAAGAAAGTCAGGGATACTCTAGTCTTCTGGGTAGGCTTCATCACCACACAGAATGTCACGGTTCCTATGTGCAGAACATTCTGTATTGTTCTGCTATACTCTCTTGCAGAGCTGTTGCCTATAGTGCAGAGCTTTTTGCGAGATGAATGCTTTGCTGGTTGTTTCACAGCACTGGGTTTCACACTGTCCTAGGAGATGCTCTCGCAGATTCTTCTCGCTCTCGGTGATTCCTCTGCTTCTTTAGGGAGCCTGTTAGTGACTCGCCCACCCCAGGGCTTTGGGACACCCGGTGTCGGGCCGGACTAGTCCGGGGGTAGTCAGTGGTGGTGGGGCCCGACTCCATGACCCTGGCGGGGTCAACTAATATGGCAGTTGTGGGGGTGGTAACTTTAATTAAAGTTTGTGGAAATATTCGTGACGCCACCTGTGGATTGCGGCTATGGAGCTGCCGCTGCTGGATGAGACCTCCGGGGCTGATGGATTAGCAGCTGGGATGGTTCTGCTCCCCACAGGTGGAGCGGTACCCCGGGTCAGCCGTTGGTGCTTATTAAAGTTTATAGTGCTTTGGAAATGATGCAGGGCTAATCAGGTAGTGTAAAAAACCAACACAAACAACAGTCTCTTTACCTTCTTTTCTTTTACTTTGTAACAGTTCAGTCCTGGGAGACCGTCACAGGTGGTGAAGGGGATCCGGTCGGCCTGGAAGTACCTGAGGTGATCTCCTTGGCCAGTCGAGTATTGAGGCCTACTCCTTGTTCTTCCTTTGCTTCTACAGGACCCTGCACTCTGGGTTTAGCAATGGCCCTCTTGCTGCTGGGACTGGTGGTACGTCCCTTTCTCGTAGGATAGGCTGCGCAGGCCCTCTCTGATGCTTCCCTGCTGGGGTCCACACCGGCCCCTGGTGATGCAGCTATACCTTCAGGTTGCTTAGAGGGCCAGGAGACCTACAGTCCTCCTGCCCTTCGGATTCGGTTACTGGGGGATCTAACACCCTGGCAACCACAGACTCCGATGTCTAATTTTTAGTGTCTTCTTCTGAGGCGAACAGGTTCTAACCAGTTCTCCCCTAGAATCTTCTCTTTGCCTCGCTACGGCTCCTGCTTTTCTGAGTTGAGCTAACCTAGCTTCAAACCCCAGCTCACAAGACCATCTACTCAGCTCCTCTCTCCTTGAACTTCCCTAACAGACTACCTAACTCCTCCCTCAGGTCAGGCTTAAGGAAGTGCTCCCTAGAACTCCAGGTTTAGAGCTCCCTCTGCTGGCCTGAGGGAGAAACGGTGTTGAATGTTGGTACTTACTGGCCAATAGACTACCCCAATTACCTCCAGGCTCAGCATTAACCCTTTGGAGGGGCAACACTGTTGTGGCAACCAGATCCTGGGGCGTTACACTATCGCAGGACGCCGACAGTTGTACTTCTTGGTTACAGTTGTGCTATTGGTGCTCCCTTAGTGCTCAGTGTTCAGATCTTGGTCTCTCGACTCCGGACCGGTGTTTACCTGTCTCTGCCTGTCCTCCCCTGTTTCTATTGTGACTTCCCAGCTTCTGACCTCGGACTTCCTCCTGACAGAGTCCTCACCTGCTCCCTGTATCTTCTATGTACTCTCCTGGAACCCGGACCTTTGGCTTGTATCTTGACCTCGTCTCTGTCTGCCCCTCGTGTACTCTCGAGCCCTCCTGGTTTATGATCTTGGAATATCTGACTACCTCTCCATTTACTGCATACAAGTGTGTCTAGCACCACCTTATGACAGTCATCACACAGAACATGACCATGAGGAATATATGCTGTATATATAGGGGTCCTAAGAATTCCAAAGAGTGACCCAAAAAGAACACAAAAATGACCAAATGACTTCTGATTGCATTGACCATCCTAAACGTGGGTATGTTCATATCTGTGTTACTTCAGATATGTTTGCCACTGTGACGCCCTGGACTAGCCAGGTAGTCACAGACAGGCCCTTGCACAAACACCCGTCCCCTAACAAGGTAATAGCAGCCAACCTAAAAACCCTGAGTCACCCCTCTCAGGTCTTGACGTTCACACCAGGGGGCGGAGCCAGGCGGTTGGCCATGCCCACTGAGGAGTTCGGATAGCCTGAGGCGGGAAAACACACAGATCTGTTAGGAGGGAGAGGAGAGTGGAGTAGTTGGAAAGGAGTAAGCGTCTGTCAGGGGTCTGGGTCGTAGCCTGGATACCCTGTGGCCAGGAGGCAGACGGTGGTTGCCGCCTGCAGGAGCCGGGAAGACGGCTGGTGGAACCGTAAGGGATCAGGACAGGGTAGTGGCTCGCCGGTACCGAACCGGGGAACCGACTGGAAGCCGGAGCACCAGGAGGGGTACTCAGACCCAGAACAAGGCCCAGAAGCCACTGGACCAAGTCGAATTCACTGATTGGGGTCTGCACCTTAGGTCCTTTCCCACCCAAGTCCCGACTGAAGACAACAGCCCAACGAGGGGGATAGAAAGCCATCGCTCCGGCAGAGAGATCCCACGGGCCAGCATCTGCGGGCAAACGGGCTCTCCCGGCACACACAAAGCCGGGGAGTGGACTACCATTGCTGAGGCATAGGCAGTCAAAATCTACAAAACGAGGTGCAGGAGAAAGTTGGGAACCACCGAACTAGGTGGGGACCAGACGCAGCCGACTGCGGGCACCGACAACCATCTTTTTGGTTTACCAGAGACTCCGGTGTATCTGTCATAGTGAGTACAACAGTGCTCTCGGTCCGCGCACTGCACCGCACTAACATGCCCGCACCTCGCAACCACCGGGCCCCGGGACCATCACCCCCTGCCCATGGAGGAGTCAACACCAGGCTGCACAACACTGTCCCCGGGAGCCTAGTTAATGGCAGCGGTGGTGTCCACACTCACCACAACCCATGGGTGGCGTCATGAACTTAAATCCCTAAACACCACGGCCCCGGCCGTGAACCTCCCCACCGAAGACCACTCCCCTCACGTAGCGCCAGCTTCCCTTCAGAGCGACATGACCCCCGGGTCCGGAGGCACTCGAGCCACCCACCGACGAGCCCGGATCCGAGCGGCTCGGCTGCCAGCCGAGCCCCGGGGCGGTACACTACAAACATAGATATAATGTTCTTGCAGAAGTCAAAGACACTGGTGGTAGCGCTGTACAGCATTAGTATTTGGGCAACTATGTGGAAGCAATATTTGTTTAACGTATGGCACCACAGTCTACCATATAGCATTTATGATTATTACAGTTATTTTTACTCTGTATGATCCTTCCAATATCAGACTAGCTGTGCATGCAACATGCAAAATACGGCAGGCACAACTTTACTGACATAATTGGCAGACGGAGTATTTGTTCTGTGACTTCAAGCCCAAATTGAGACATCTGTTTTGTTTTCTAGTATGTGAAAATATGGAACTATTATCATCATTTGTGTTGGATCATATTTTCATTAGTTTTTGATCAGTGTATTTATTTTTGCCACTAGTGATTCTTCCCGTATAGCAAAAAACAAACAAAAAAATTCCAAAGCTTCTCGTACCCATTACAATCTTAATCACTTGCCGCACCCAGATTGCACGCAGATGGTATCAGTGATAGCAAGATCTATAATGATTACCTCTTAACTCCATTAAGAGTGTGTGTTTCTGTGTACGAAAATTTCTTCTCCCTATGTAATGAATTTCATTGTTTATTTTAGATAAGAGGCACATCTCTTTATTTAAATGAAAAATGTGATGCTAGACGCTACAAGCAGTATGGATAGAAGGGTAGTCAGACAAGCCAGGATCATAATCCAGGAGGAAACGTATAAGGATCAGGGAGTAGACAGAGACGTGGTCAGGAAGAGGTCCGAGGTCAGAAGCCGGGGGGTAACATATAAGGTTCAGGGAGCAGACAGAGAGGTGGTCAGGAAGAGGTCCGAGGTCAGAAGCCGGGAGATAAGGTATAAGGTTCAGGGAGCAGACAGAGACATGGTCAGGAAGATTTCTGAAGCCATGAGGTAATGTATAAGGTTGAGAGAGCAGATAGAGATATGGTCAGGAAGAGGCCTGAGACCAGAAGCAAAGATCAGAACATTTACACCAGACAGGAGCCAAGAGCACAATGAGCAAAGAGGAAGTACAACTGGCGAAATTCAGACAGAGCGTGCCCAATAAACAGAGCAATCACTAGGAACGAGGCACATCTGTGATACCTCCCAAAACCAGCGTGGACCCTAGTGCTAAAAGATAATCTGTCAGCAAGTGCACAAGACAGATACCAGAGCATTTTCAAATGCAAAATGCTCAGCACAGCGGAGCCGTGACAAAAGCATTCCAAATGCAAAATGCTCCGAACAGCGGAACCGTGACAAAAAATAAGAAAAGCTCAGGAATGGGAAACTAAGAAGTGTATGTCACACACAGACTCTTAGGGGTACTTTGCACATTGCGACATCGCTACTGCGATATCGTCGGGGTCAAATCAAAAGTGACACACATCCGGCGCCGGTAACGACGTCGCAACGTGTAAATCCTAGATGCACCGATAAACGATCGCAAAAGCGTCGAAATTCGGTGATCTGTGTAGTGTTGGACATTTTCATAATGTCGCACCAATAGGAGGTACGATGTTGTTCCTCATTCCTGCGGCAGAACACATCGCTGTGTGTGAAGCCGCAGGAGCGAGGAACATCTCCTTAACCAGCCTCCACCGGCTATGCGGAAGGAAGGAGGTGGACGGGATGTTTACGTCCCGCTCATCTCCGCCCCTCCGCTTCTATTGGCCGCCTGCCATGTGACGTTGCTGTGACGCCGCACGAACCGCCCCCTTAGGAAGGAGGTGGGTCACCGGCCAGAGCGACGTTGCAGGACAGGTAAGTGCGTGTGAAGCTGCCATAGCGATAATGTTTGCTACGGCAGCTATCACAAGATATCGCATGTGTGACGGGGGCAGGTACTATCACGCTCGGCATCGCTACCATCGGCTAACGATGTCGCAGCGTGCAAAGTACCCCTTAGGCTATGTCCGCACTTTCCGTCGATGTAGTTGCAGTTCTAAACGCATCCTCTGGCAGAAATTGCTTTTGCCAAAGTTGCTTTTGAGCCCAGAAACGCTATAAATATGCGTGTGTTTTTACTGCGTTTTTAGCGCTTTTTACATGCTTTTCCATTGCTTAAAGACAGATGCGTTTTGAACATAAAGACACTGCTAAATAAAGTTTAAATAGTCAAACACTATGAAAAAAGGGAAAAAAAAGATAACAAATATAATGAATTAAATCATAACGAAAATAATTATATTTAATATAATTATGGCGGTTTTATACTATTTATCGCTAAAATAACAATAAATTAATATTTTTCATTAATTTAATTGTCGGACTATGTGTGTGTGTAAAGGGACATATCATTCCATTATTTTGATGTCTGAAACGCATGTTTTTTGCAGCTAAAAAGCAGGTAAAACGCTGGAATTTTGATGTTGCTTGCTTTTTCAACCTCTCATTGACTTCAATGTTAGCAAAACGCAGCCAAAATGGCAAAAACAATTGACATGCTGCTTCTTTGAATGCAGAGTTTTTGCCCAAAATCATGCAAATTAAACGCAGCATTTTGAACAGCAAAGTGCGCACAAGAAATCCCCATTTCCCATAGACTTTGCTGGAAAATCAAAACGCATGCATTTTGGCATGAAAACGCTGCAGTTCAAACGCTGCTGAAATGCAGGTAAAAACGCAAAGTGCGGACACAGCCTTAAACCTGGGTGCAAAGGATACTAACATTTAGCCAATCTAATATATAAAGCTGAGTGTATATTTATATGTATGTGTGTATATGTGTGTCCACGAAAGGAATCCACACAGTTGCATTTGCAATCGAAAAAATTTTGCACAGACAACGCATTTGACTCAGGGAACGTCGTAGACTATTTTTTGAGGGGAAAATTTTACCCCGCGCTATACAGTTATTCACCAGAAAGCCTGCTTACATTAAAGTCAATGGAGCTGGGAGCTACAAGTCATTAATGGGAGCTGTCATTGGTTGCCATTGGCAACGAAGGACATTCTTAGTATAAGAAGCTTATGTGTGAAGTAATATGATGTTGGTGGAGAGACGGATAGAGAGAAAGCGACAGACAGAGGGACAGACAGGGAAGGAGGCAGACAAGGAAAGAGACAGACAGAGGCAGACAGACAGAGGCAGACAGGAAAAGAGACAAAGAGAGACAAAGAGGGCAAGAGGCAGACAGACAGAGACAGATAGGGAAAGATGCAGACAGAGACAGACAGGAAAAGAGGCAGACAGAGACAGACAGAGAGAGACAGGCAGAGACATACAGACAGGGAAAGAGACTGACAGAGACAGAAAGGGAAAGAGACAGACAGAGACATACAGAGACAGACAGACACAGCTAGACATAGACATAGAGACAGACAGACACAGACAGACAGGGCTAAGAGACAGACAGGTAAAGAGATAGACAGGGAAAGAGACAGTCAAGGAATGAGAGTGACAGGGAAAGTAACTGAGACAGACAGGGAAAGAGACAGACAGACATGGAAAGAGACAGACAGGCAAACAAAGAGATAGACAGTCAGAGAGAGAGAGAAAGACAGACAGGGTGGGAGACAGACAGAGGCTGGGAGAGAGGGAGAGTGGGAGAGAGACAGACAGTTACTATCTCGGGCAACACCGGGTACTACAGTGAGATATATGTTTATGTTAATGCCAGCACTGTGAAAGAGATAAGCTGAGTCAATGGTTGTTCAAGAAATGCCTATATAACAGTGATGATGATGTAATAAAAACACATTTTTGGAGGCAATGCGAGAGCTGCCTTGATATATTACTGTCTCGGTGTGGCTTTCTACATATGTTCGTAGTCTCCATTATTTAATCAGGAGAAGACACAAAGTCTTATACATCCCATGCTGAGTGGTGAGAACACATCCATGTGATATCTGTGATTTTATCACGTCCATACACTTATATTGGGTAATTTTCATAACTGACTTGGATTAAAAACAGACACATAGCATCATCCACCAAAACACAAACATGTGAACAGCTTCATAAACTGTAAAGAGTATGTGAAAAACACTGAATATGTAACTCACAAAGTGATGTCTGAATGAGGCCTTAAAGACATTTTTTAAATTATTTTGCTCAATTTCAATTTTGGCACCGTGGATTGTGAGTGCTGCCTGGATATTGTGATTTTTATTAATATGTAGACATATTTGTGCATTCCTGTGGATTTTCCTTTTAAGCAGGTCAAATACGAGTGATCAAAAGCTGTTCCCCCGACCATTTTTAGATGGTATTATGGTCAGATGTTATCATTTAAATGCTGGTCAGGGGTGGTGAACGTTTTTTCTGCCTGGGGCCAAATTTCTACCAACCTTCAGGGGCCGCACAAAATTATCAGCTTGAAAATTACCCTAATATATTTTGTCAAGCAATTAATTAACTCACCCCTTCACCCCTACTGTGGTGGCTAGAGCTGCTTCTCTTTTGTGCGGCTGTGATGTTCGGTGATATTGATCATGTTGCTTCTCACAACTACTTTTCCAGGTTTGTCTCGGTCTGGAGCGCAAACAACAGATTGGTAAATCATATACATCACAGGAGGGGTTGAGGGCATATATACATCAGAGGAGTGTTTGGGGGCATACATACATCACAGGAGGGGCTGAGGGTATGCATACATCACAGGAGGGGCTGGGCGCATATATACATAACAGGAGGGGCTGGTGGCATATATACATCACAGGACGGGCTAAGAACATATATACATCACAGGAAGGACTTTGGGCCTATATACATCACAGGAGGAGCTGGGGCATATATACATCACAGGAGGGGCTGGGGCATATATGCATCACAGAAGGGGCTGGTGACATATATACATTACAGGAAGGGCTGGGACATATATGCATCACGGGAGGGGCTGGGGACATACAGTACAGACCAAAAGTTTGGACACACCTTCTCATTCAAATCGTTTTATTTTTTTCATGACTCTGAAAATTGTAGATTCACATTGAAGGCATCAAAACTATGAATAAACACACGTGGAATGAAATACTTAAAAAAAAAAGTGTGAAACAACTGAAAATATGTCTCATATTCTAGATTCTTCAAAGTAGCCACCTTTTGCTTTGATTACTGCTTTGCACACTCTTGGCATTCTCTTGATGAGCTTCAAGAGGTAGTCACCAGAAATGGTTTTCCAACAGTCTTGAAGAAGTTCCCAGAGATGCTTAGCACTTGTTGGCCCTTTTGCCTTCACTCTGCGGTCCAGCTCACCCCAAACCATCTCGATTGGGTTCTGGTCTGGTGACTGTGGAGGCCAGGTCATCTGGCGTAGCATCTCATCACTCTCCTTCTTAGTCAAATAGCCCTTACACAGCCTGGAGGTGTGTTTGGGGTCATTTATCCTGTTGAAAAATAAATGATGGTCCAACTAAACGCAAACCGGATGGAATAGCATGCCGCTGCAAGATGCTGTGGTAGCCATGCTGGTTCTGTATGCCTTCAATTTTGAATATATCCTCAACAGTGTCACAGGGAAAGCACCGCCACACCATCACACCTCCTCCTTCATGCTTCTCATGCTTCTCAGTGGGAACCAGGCATGTAGAGTCCATCTGTTCACCTTTTCGGCGTCGCGCAAAGACACGGTGGTTGGATCCAAAGATCTCAAATTTGGACTCATCAAACCAGAGCTCAGATTTCCACTGGTCTAATGTCTATTCCTTGTGTTCTTTAGCACAAACAAGTCTCTTCTGCTTGTTGCCTGTCCTTAGCACTGCTTTCCTAGCAGCTATTTTACCATGAAGGCCAGCTGCACAAAGTCTCCTCTTAACAGTTGTTCTAGAGATGTGTCTGCTGCTAGAACTCTGTGTCGCATTAACCTGGTCTCTAATTTGAGCTGCTGTTAACCTGCGATTTCAGAGGCTGGTGACTAAGATAAACTTATCCTCCACAGCAGAGGTGACTCTTGGTCTTCCTTTCCTTGGGCGGTCCTCATGTGAGTCAGTTTCTTTGTAGTGTTTGATGGTTTTTGCCACTGCACTTTCAAAGGTTTCCCAATGTTTCGGACTGACTGACCTTAATTTCTTAAAGTAACGACGGCCACTCGTTTTTCTTTACTTAGCTGTTTTTTTCTTGCCATAATACAAGTTTTAACAGTCTATTCAGTAGGACTATCAGCTGTGTATCCACCAGACTTCTGCACAACACAACTGATGGTCCCAACCCCATTTATAAAGCAAGAAATACCACTTATTAAACCTGCCAGGGCACACCTGTGAAGTGAAAACCATTTCCGGTGACTACCTCTTGAAGCTCATCAAGAGAATGCCAAGAGTGTGCAAAGCAGTAATCAAAGCAAAAGTTGGCTACTTTGAAGAACCTAGAATATAAGACATATTTTCAGTTGTTTCACACTTTTTTGTTAAGTATTTTATTCCACATGTGTTAAGTCATAGTTTTGATGCCTTCAATGTGAATCTACAATTTTCAGAGTCATGAAAATAAAGAAAACTCTTTGAATGAGAGGGTGTGTCCAAACTTTTGGTCTATACTGTACATACATCATAGGAGGGACTGGGGACATATAGACATCACAGGAGGAGCTGGGGACATATATACATCAAAGGAGCGGCTGGAGACATATGCACATCACAGGAGGGGCTGGGGACATATATACATCACAGGAGAGGCTGGGGACATATACACATCACAGGAGGGGCTGGGAACATATATACATCACAGGAGGGACTGGGAACATATACACATCATAGGAGGGTCTGGAAACATATATACATCACAGGAGGGACTGGGAACATATACACATCACAGGAGGGGCTGGTGACATATTCACATCAAAGGAGGGGTTGGGTCTTGGACATCACTGGGAGAACAGACAGTACTACCAGGAACGGACAGCACTGGTAGCGGCAGGACAGCACTAGAGTGGCACAAACAAGACTGGGCAACACAGACAGGACTGAGGTGGCACAGAGATTACCAAGGGGGCACAGACAGCACTGGGGGGGTGGCACACAGCACTAGGGGGTGGCACACAGCACTGGGTGGGGGTGGAATGCAGCACTGGGTGGAGGTGGCACACAGCACTGGTGGGCATTCACAATACTAGGGGGGTACACAACGCTGGGTGGAGGGCTCACAGTAGCAGGAAGCAGGATGTTCACAGCTCCACGGGAGGCAGTAGGCTAACAGCAGCTGGAGGCAGGAGTTACACAGCAGTGGGAGGCAGGAGGATCCCAGCACAGCGGGAGGCAGGAGGCTCCCAGCACCACAGGATGCAGGAGGCTCACTGTACCAAGGGAGGCAGGAGGCTCACAGCACTAGGAAGCATGTACAAACAGGAGGCCGGTAAACCTGATGCTTCTCTTCTTCTATGGGACGGGAGCGCAGCGCATCTCACGGTTACTCCGCCCACAAAGTACATCCTCAGCACCCTGGCACAGACCAGCAGGCTGAGGACCTAATAGTATGCGCACCACACATTGTGATTTAAATGTGGATAACCTAATGGATATGAGAGACTACAGTCCGGAAACTGTCACTAGACTCCAAACATAGGGAGACGATTGTGATACCCTGCAGGTGATACATTATTTTTAATGATATCTGCAGAAATTTAAGGCTGGATACATCTGCATGCCATTACACTGTTAATTATACCTGTAGTATTAAACCTGTAATATACAGTAGTTTAGCACTTTTATACATGAAGCCCATTGACATCTCTGTATATTCAATATTTCAAATAAAAGCCTGAACTTCTCATCTTTCGTGTACATCCTCCATCTTCTTTATGATGGAAAATTCTGACTTGAGAGGTTGTAAATTTTCTGCACTTTGTAGATAGGGAGCATAGCTTTATCCAGACAATAGGCCATTTGGAGATCGCCGGTGCATGTCTGTAGCTTGGCCGAATATTAAACCTAGACATTTCATGTTGTGATGAGGCAGATGAGAAGTAGTGATTTTGGAGCAGAAGACTTCACTCGTTTTATGAAGCTTTACATGGCTTTGAGCAGAGGTCATTACTTTACAGTACAGGATGTAAAAACAGCAGAATAATCAGACGGATAAAACTACGGTATTAAGGCAAAGTCTCCCGGGAGGGCGAAGAGTTTCACTTCACATCACATTGACAGTCAGTGAATTGGTAATTGGTCACTGATACAAAGATCCTGGCTTGAATTTATTAGCTTACAGTATTTTATATTTCTTTTTTACCTTTTTTATGTTGCATGCTCCCAGTATGCAAAAAAATCACACAAAGGCATGAGAAGAAATTCATTCCGCACAATGGCTACAGGAGACATAAAAATGGTAATCAACATCTGTTCAATATCATTTGTTTGCATATTCAAGGATCCTGATCTTGAGGATTATACCTGAGTCACTTAAGATGCTCATTTTATGCACTTTCATTCTTATGCGCTGTCTTGTAGAGAATACTTAGTCTGTCTACATTTACAATTTATTCTTTGCTAATTCATGAGGATGTGAGGTATTCTCTACACTGCTTTCTACATATTTACCTTTTTGGGTATTCTCTTTTATGGTGATTATCTTGTAATCTAATATATAAAGCTCAGTGTATGTATGTATGCATGTATGTATGTGTGTGTATGTATGTATGTCCTCTAAAGGAATCCTCACTGTCGCATTTACAATCACAAAATTTTGCACAGTCGCCTTATGTGACTCAGGAAACAGACTATGTTTTGATGGAAAAATTTAACTTCTCGCTTTACAGTTACTCTCCAAAAAACCTGCCTCCCTTAAAGTGAATGGAGCTGTGAGCTACATATTATTAATAGGAGCTGAAATTGGTTGCTATAGGAACAAAGGAAATTCTTAGTATAAAAAGCTTATGTGTGAGGTAATATGATTTCGGTGAAAGAGAGAGAGGCAGACACTGAAACAGACAGAGACAGACAGAGAGACAGCCTGGGAGTTAGACAGACTTAGACAGACAGACAGGGAAAGAGACAGAGGCAGACAGAGACAGACAGGGTAAGAGGCAGACAGACAGAGACAGGCAGACATGGAAAGAGGCAGACAAGGAAAGATACAGAAAGGGAAAGAGACAGAGACAGACAAACAGACAGAGGCAGACAGGGAAAGAGACAAAAACTGACAGAGACAAACAGGGTGAGAGGCAAACAGACAGACGGACAGAGAAAGACAGAGAGAGACAGACAGGGAAAGAGAAAGACAGACAAACAGTCAGACAGGTAAAGAGACAGTGATAGAGAGACAAGGAAAGAGACATACAGACAGGAAAAGAGGCAGACAGGGAAATTGAAGAACAAGAAAAAAAGTTTCAGCTTACCAGGATAGATGCCTCAGAAATAACAAGCGGTGCATGGAGCCTCCAGGTCAGCCAACTCTGGTGCACAGGAATGGTAATAGAAAGGGAGGGGAAAAATGGATCTAGCAACTGCAAAAATTATTGTGTCAGATGTATAGTTTCTGAAATACAGACAAGTATATTTTGTAAAATGCAGTGTTATTTGATTATCTAATAGGTGGATCGAGTTTTGCTAGTTATTCCCGCCACTGTGTTGCCTGCCTGTCCTTCCTCCCCCCTGTCCTTCCTCCCCCTGTAATAACAGAATAACAGAGATGGGAGAGGAAGGACAGGCAGGCAGACGGGGGCAGGAATAACTAGCAAAACCCAACCCATCTATTAGATGTTCCTTTGCACCTATCAATCAAATAACATTGCATGTCACAAACTTTACTTGCCTGTATTTCAGAAACTATACATCTGATCTCACAACTAAAGGTATGTATAGAATCAGCATGATAGCGCCAGTATAGCACTGACTTTAGTTGATAAAGGAAAATTGGGATGGTTGGCCCTCTTTAAGCTATGTGACACAATGGGGCCAGAGAGGTGAATAATGCTAAGGGGTACTTTACACACTGCGACATCGCATCCGGAATATCGTCGGGGTCACGTCATTAGTGACGCACATCCGGCGCCGGTAACGACATCGCAACGTGTAAATCCTAGATGCGCCGATAAACGATCGCAAAAGCGTCGAAAATCGGTGATCTGTGTAGCGTCGGACATTTTCATAATGTCGGGTCGACCACAGGTATGATGTTGTTTGTTGTTCCTGCAGGTCCACACATTGCTGTGTGTAAACCCGCAGGAGCGACAAACATCTCCTTACCTGCGTCCCGCCGGCAATGCGGAAGGGAGAAGGTAGGCGGGATGTTATGTCCCGCTCATCTACGCCCCTCCGCTGCTATTGTTCGGCCGAATAGTGACGTTGCGGTGACGTCGCTGTGATGCCAAACGCACCTCTCCCTTGAAGGCGGGATAGTTCGTCAGTCACAGCGACGTCGCCGAGCAGGTATGTGCGTGTGAAGCTGCCGTAGCGATAATGTTTGCTACGGCAGCAATCACCACATATCGCTTGTGCGACGGGGGCGGGTGCTATCGCGCTCGGCATCGCTAGCCGATGCTAGAGATGTCGCAGTGTGTAAAGTACCCCTAAGAGTCCATGACTATAAGGCCGGGGCCACACGGGGGACTAATGTGAACCTTGCATGACACTCGGGTCATGCTGGCAGCACAGCAGGAGCTGAGTGTCATGCGAGTGTCACTGCGACTAAGGTCCGATTGTGCGATCAGACCTCAGCTGCGGGGGACGGGCAAGCACTGAGGAGGGGCGGGCCCGTAATGAGGAGGGGCGGGCCCGTAATGAGGAGGGGCGGAACTGCACGAAGGAGGGGAAGGAGGGATCTACCTCCCTTTCTCCTCCATAGCCGGCTACTGCCATTCTCGCACTGCACTCGCGGTACACCTGTGTTCCGCGAATGCAGTGAGATCTTTCTCTTGCCCCATAGACTTGAATGGGTGCAAGAGAAAGAGTCTCGCATTACAATCGCAGCATGCTGTGATTGTTTTCTCGGTCCGATTGGGGCCGAGAAAATAATCGCTCATGGGTGCTGGCACATAGGCTAATATTTGTCCGAGTGGAATGCGATGTTTTATCACACTCCACTCGCTCTGATTTTCATGCCGTGTGTCTTAGGCCTATGTGTATTTTTCATTTTTTCACATTTTGATGGCCTTTAATGGTTCAGAAAAATGGCGGCCAGTGGCCACCATTTTGCTGAATCCAAATGAAAGTGAATTAGGATAAATTCCTCACTTAGGAGAATATGGATTTTTGAAAAATTGTGGTAGACTCTAATTCAGCTTTAATTTATTCACCCATCTTTAATGCCAAGTAGTTGTCCGATATGTTTGCGGTGGCATCGCAGGAGAAATAAACACTTGAAGCCCGGTTCCCCAGCTCATTGCTGTGAACAAACTATTTTTGCGGCACCCTTCTTACAACACAGTATTCCCTAAAGCATATTAGGTAAACCTATAGAAGCATGTACAATGCATTTACCTGTTACAGAGAAACTTTGCTGCCAGTTGCGTTCTCCATCCATTGAGCGGCATATTTTAGCTCTCACTGTCACCATAACTCAGTATCTACGAGAACCACACTCTTTGTTCAATGAAAAGACCAGTAAGGTGACTGATGCTGATACAGTTGAGGAAACCGTAAATGGAATTACATTTCATCTTCCTTAAAAAGGACTGTCACCGTGCTGACACTGATCTATATGAACAATGCCCAGGATGAGAAATCACTCTCAATATCATCTCTGTCCTAAAATGTTTTAAGCACTGGCGCATTCACTATAAAACTATTGATTTTAGTCACTTGCTGGAAATCTCAAACTCCAATATCAATTCTAAGGAGGAAAACGTTCTATCGATTCCTATGATTGTAGATATCTATCAATACAGATGTAGCATGGTGTAACGTGGCGCACATATCATTCATGACGGAGAACCATATCTTGCTCCAAAAATCTCGGTACAACTATCTCGGCAAGTCCAGTGGCTTCTCAAGGTAAGAGTTTTCTGCATCAAGATATTTTTCAGTACCATAGCATAGCTTGAAGGGAAGCTGTCACCTCTTTTTCGGCCTATAAGCTGCGGCCATCACCACCACTGGGCTCGTATATGGAGCATTCTAACATGCTGTATATAAGAGCCCAGTCTGTGCTGGATAACATGAAAAAACACTTTATAATTCTCACCTAGAAGGTCGCTCCGGTGCAGACTGGTCAGATGGATGGCTTCGTTCTCCGATGCCGGCGCCTCCCCTTTCGGCCATCTTGGTCATCCTTATTCTGAAGCCGCGGTACATAACGCGCCTACGTCATACACACGCACCAGCATTGACGTCCTGCGCAGATGCACTTTGATCAAAGTATTGTAGTGTGCCTGCGCATGACCTCAATACCGGCGCTTGTGTATGACGTAGACGGGCATGCACCGCAGCTTCAGAATAAGGAACACCAAGATGGCCGAAAGGGGGGGCGCCGGTCCTGGAGAACAGCGCCACCCAACTGACCAGTCTGCACCAGAGTGACCTTCTACGTGAGTATTATGAAGTGTTGTTATACAGCACAGCCTGGACTCTTATATACAGAATGTTAGAATGCTGTATACAAGAGCCCAGTGGTGGTGGTCACAGCTTATAGGCCGAAAAAGTGGTGACAGATTGTTTATAAAGGGAACCAATGACCACGATTTTCGTATATAACCTAAAGCCAGTGCTATACTGGCACTATCAGGCTGATTCTATACATACCTGTAGTGCTCAGCTCAGATGTTTAGGTTTTAAAATCCAAGAAAGTAAAGTTTATAAAATCGGCAGCTGCTTGAGTGACAGCAGCTGAGGAGCAGATAATATCTGTGGGGTATTCATAGTTATCCCCTCCCCCTGTTAGAATTAGCATAAGTATTATACAATCAATGTAACTTTTGTCTTCCAGGACCTGTGGTGAGGTCATACCCATGTGACCAGAAGGGGCGGGGCCTCAGCCAATAGGAAAATGTTATTTCCTGATATCAGTTCTGTTGGCTGAGGCCTCGCCCCTTCTGGTCACATGGTGTCTGTTGGCCAATCAGCGGCCTATAATGGGCTGCAGTTCTCACACTGTCCTTAGAAAATGGAAGCGAAACAGCAACACATTGACCCTAATTCCAGAAATGTGTCACTTACTGGGCTGCTTGATGCAGTTTTCATCTGCCAGTTCTCTGAATGCCCACACCACTGATTGGCAGCTTCCTGTGTACACTGTATATGGGCACAAGGCTGCCAATCATAGGTGAGAGGCGGGGTAATACAGAGCTCATGAATATAAAGGGCTACTAGTCGTGTAGTAATAATCTCCTGCTATTAAAACTGATTATTTTTTTAAACATAGCCCAATAAGTGACACATCTCTGTAATCTGGGTCTCTGATCCAATATTGTGCTGCTCTCAAATGGTGGAAAACACTTGGTGACATATTTCCTTTAAGAGGGGGTTGTCCAAGTAGCGGTTAACCTCTTTAAACTAGCATTTCCTTAGAAGATATTCTTCTTTCTTGCATTCCGACAAAACTCCCTGTTTCAGTCTTGAACACAGCATCACTGTCCATCCCGAGAGATTAATGATGTCTGCAGGAGAATTGCTCTTTTCCCAGGTCTCCTGTCAAAAATGTAATTCACAAGAGATGGATTAAAAACCACAAACTTTGTATTGTTCCCTCAAAAATACACACAGATAATCTTAATATAATCGGCTTTAAGGGTTCTTCAAGTGCTTTACTGAACCTCACATGTACACAAAGCACCAACTCCAGAAGTAAACGTACAGATGTAGTACAACTATGATATCTGTATAGCTCAAAGTCATGATGGCGGCTATAACATCCCTTTAACGTTAAAGGGTTATCCACATCTCCAAGATCCTATACCAAAATGTAATAGGTGTAATAATAATAATAATTATATTAGTGAATACCTCCAATTAGAAATGTAGTATAGTTCTCCTGATATAGCCATGTCTCTTACCTCTTGTGCAGGGCATTACAGCTTAGGTATCCATGGTTACATCCACCCATATAGTGAGAGTTGGTTTAACCATAAATACCTAAGCTGCAATGCCCTGCACATGAGGTAAGAAACAGCTAATCAGGAGAACTATACTACAATTCTAATTGGAGGTATTTGCTAATGTTATTATCATTACACGACTACATATTGGGATAAGATCTTGGAGATGGGAACACCCCTTTAAGTAAAAGTTTGAGTAAAAATTAAGAAGAAATGGATTAGAAGCTGAAATAATGGGTTGATTATTTACTTTTTAAATTTTACTTGAAGGAACAGTCGAAGAACTTTATAATGTGAAGTAGAGGACCTGATGGTGTTCCATGTGGCTTCTGATGTCCCCTTTGACTATGCACAGCCATAGCATGGTAAACCAGATTCTCATAGTGTTCCATGAAGTGATTTAGAAGAAAATTAGAAGAATCATGAGACGTATATTTATCAGAACCATAGCAAGTAAAGATCCATTTACACTGCAGGATCATTGTGATAGAGTTTGTTACTAGGAATGAGTGAATGTATTCGCCACTATTCGGTATCCGACAGATAACAGGCTATTTGTACCATTCGGTATCCGGCGGATAAAACAACATCCGCTCCGATACTCTCACTTCCTGGCGCCTGTTTTGCAGCCAATGAACACATCTGATGTTGTTTGCCCTCACAGTAACGCCGCAGCCATCTTTATTATGGTATTACTGTGATTGGCTTGGCCGCACAGCGTCATAGGGGCTATATAAGCCAGCGGCCAGTTTGTGAACACCCAGTGATAGGGAGCTGGCGGTGTACATAGACTGTATTGTGTGCGGGCGAGCGTTCGTAGATCCAACTAATAAATAGTCCTTGTAAGGGCCCAACACAGTGTCCAGTAGCTGTTCGCAGCTCCATAAATCGCTTTTTTGACAAACAGAACGCAGGTCTTTCAGTCTCTCTCTGTCTGTCTCTCCCTCTCCCTCCCCCCTCTCTCATACTCACCTATCATTGAACAATCACGGCGCTGCACGGCTGTCACACTGCTCTGGCGGCTTCTCCAGCTTTTGAAAATGCCGGCCGCTCATTATTCCATATCGTATTTCCTGCTTCCCCCGCCCACTGGCGCCTATGATTGGTTGGAGTGACAGCTGTCTCACTGCAATTAATCACAGCCGCCGGTGGGCGGGTTTATGTAGTGCAGTAAAATAAATAAATAAATAATTTAAAAAAACGGCGTGCAATCCCCCCCTATTTTGATACCAACCAAAGTAAAGCCACACGGCTGAAGGCTAGTATTCTCAGGATATTGAGCCCCACATTATGGGGAGCCCCCAGCCTAAAAATATCAGCCAGAAGCCACCTCTAATTGCCGCATCCATTAGATGCAACAGTCCCGGGACTCTACACGGCTCACCCAGAATTGCCCTGGTGCGGTGGCAATCGGGGTAATAAGGAGTTAATGGCAGCCCATAGCTGCCACTAAGTCCTAGGTTAATCATGGCAGGCGTCTATGAGACACCCCCAATGATTAAACTGTAAGTGAAAGTAAATAAACACATACACCCAAAAAATCCTTTATTTGGAATAAAAGACAAAAAAAACAAACTCTTTCACCACTTTCTTAAAATCCCCAAATACCCCACCAGGTCCGGTGTAATCCACACGAGGCCCCATGACACATCGAGCTCTGCTACATAAAGCTCACAGGAGCGGCCGTAGAACACCGCCGCCCCCTGTGAGCTCCACGCAGAAACTGAAGTGAGCCGCGCAATCAGTGGTGACGTCACTCAGGTTACCCGCGGCCACAGCTCTCAGATGGATGACTGCAGCTGGCCGTGGGTAACCTGAGTGATGGCACCGCTAATCGCGTGGCTCACTTCAGTCACTCAGGGGATTTGTGGTCACCGGTGAGTCCTTTACCTGTGATCGCAAATCAGGCTGCGGCACACACACAGAGCCGCGCAATGACAATGAAGTCCGGTGAAATTCATACGAGTTGATTCTGATCGCGCGGCTCTGTCTCTCAACCATCCATGTTCTATGGGGATGTAGCAGAGCCGAGTGGGACCGCACTGTCAAAAATGCATCCAAAATGTATTCAAAATGCAAACGCTGAGTTTTGGATGCTTTTTGAAACGCACATGCAGTGACAAAATGCTGCTTTTTATTTGTCACACCAGAACGCATCGTGCGCACATACCCTTACTTTGGTTTGAGAGCGGTACTGGCGACTACGTAAAAGCCACGTGCTGTTCTGAGCACCTTATTCTTTTACACTTTACTATCAGTCCCATCCACCAGGTCATTAATAAAAGAAATTAAAAAGCATTGGTCCTAGCACAGTTCCCTGCAATCCCCACTACTCACAGTACAGATGCCTGCGGTCCCCACTGCTCCCAGTACAGATCCCTGTGTGACGCCCTGGGCAAGCCAGGGGTCACAGGTCATGACACCACCACACCCTACAACCCGGATAGGTACACCAAAGCTACACAAAAATCCTTGTTGCCTTCCTCCAGGGACTGATGTCCACACCAGGGGGTGGGCCAGGTGGTTGGCTCCGCCCACCGAGGAGTACACAGCCCTGGAGGTGGGAAAACCAGGCAATTAAGCTAGGGAAGTGAAGGAGTGAAGAGATCAGTTTAGGGAGAGGGAGAGTTAAGAGTGAAGTGGTAGAGGAGCAAGAGAGAGGAGTAAAGGTGGAAGAGAAAGTGACAGGTGAGGAAGCCTGAAGTTGGTCCGGGTGTGTGCCCCGGACTGTGACAGCAAGGTCAGCAGACAGCGGTGACCGTCTGCAGGAGAGGCTGATCGGAGGTTGCTGAAAGGACCGTGGACGGGTGGTGGCACGGCGGTACCGGAGCGGTATACGAAGAGAAGCCAGCACCATTGGCAGGGGCCTTTCGGATCCCGGCAAGGCTAGGAGTCGCCGTGAATTTGCCAAATCCGTCAGTGAAGGGGACCTCTGGGTCTCCCAGCAACCAAGTCCCGATTGAAGGCAACAGTCCAACCGTTAGAGAGAGACACCGCCACTGCCAAGGCACCAGTTTCTCAGGGCCAGCGCCTGCGGGCAAAGAGGGGCTCCTCCGGCACATATCCAAGCCGGGGCGCGGGTTACCGGTGGGAACCCATCGCTACCAACATAGACTTAGGTGCAAGAAAAGGGACCGTCACCGTCAACTACTTGGGAAAAGCAACAGCAGCCGTCCATGGGAACCGTCTTTCCAGCCGTGTGTTTTACCAAGAACTGTGTTCCTGTCTCAGGCTGAGTGAGTACCACAGTGCCGTGAGGCACAGCGCTGCCCCCGCGTCCCTGCACCCCACCAAGCCCTGCACCGGCCCCGCCATCCCTTATCCCCCCAACTCATCACTGGGCCCCGGGACGACCACCCCCTACCCACGGAGGGGAGAACCAACAACTTTGCTGCTCCCTGTCACCGCTCCCGGGATCCCCATACAGAGCAGCGGTGGTGTCCATACAATCACCACAACCGTGGGTGGCGTCACGGACAATAAACAATCCCAAAAACCAATCCCCTTTCACTCACGGGCGAGGAGCGCCGCTCGAGTCCCCGGGATCCGGCCCATCGCTCGAGCCACCGAGCAGCAGCAGCGGCAGCCGGACCCGAGCAGTGGGAGAGCGCAGCGTCCCCTCCTCCGCCCGCGACACCTGCAGTCCCCACTATGCCCAGTACAGATTGCTGCAGTCCCCACTGCTCCCAGTACAGATTGCTGCAATCCCCACTACTCCTAGTACAGATCCCTGCGGTGCCCAGTGCTCCAAGTACAGATTGCTGCAATCCACACTGCTCACTATAGCCCAGTTAGAGAATGTACCACTTAATGAATTAGTTGATGATCATTTTGATGTGAATTTTCACAATATGTACAGCAGGTTCATCAGGTCTACGAGTTCTATCTAATTATATATTAGGTCTGTGCTATGAAATCTGGTAAACTGTGTGCAGTGAGCTCCCTCTTGTGGTGACTGCAGAAAGACATTATTATAAAATTCATCAAAGCTGGGAAGTTAGAGCTTTGTTTCTGTATAATGGAACAATAATCACTATGAAGATATTTTAATAAATTATTCAGCACAAAATTTTGGACCTTAGTATAGTATTAGGATAAAAGATGGAAATTCACTGTAGTGATCTAATGGTATATAAAGGTGTATAGTCTATAATAGAAGGTGCGACCTTATACAATCAGCACTGAATGTATTTCATCTGCTTTCCTGACTCTCCGTTTATTTGCTTCATTGGACTGTTGGTGTCTAATGTGCGCTTCTCGCTTGAATATATTTAGAAAAAAAAAATAATAAAGATTTCAAGAGGGGAAATCAGAGAATTGAACTTGGACATGCTTTTTGTTCATTGGGCTGTAGAAAGCCTCAGGCGTCCAGCAAAAAAGAGGAGTGCACAAAGTTTGTTGCAAATCAACATGTCACTTTTAATTTACCGCGAAATCTGGTATGCCTGGAAGTCTTCAGCCTTTGTCATAAAAGGAGAAATAAGTTACTTGTACTAAAACAATCACAGCGTAGAAAGAACACGTTATGTCAGAAAGACTATAGCCAGACCTAGATGTAGCAGAGCTGAGTATGTCAGTGTAGAAGAACTTCTCTTTATAGTACGCCATCATATGCAAATTGGGATTTTCTAAGGCATTTGTATGACGTTGTACATGCAGTCCAATATGTGGTCAGCACGGTAAAGAGAAAGAGAAGCTGAGCAGAATGATAAATTAAGTATTTTTGGAAAAGATTGATTTGAAGATATGAGGGTTAGTTGGTGCTCTCGTCCGGTGGCCTGGCTCTCTTTACAAAGACAGCAAGGGCCGGGGCTCATCCCACTAAACACTTGTGCTCCTTCCCTATGGGGAGAACACTACTCGGACAACACAGGGCGAGGGTACCACACTTCGGTAACACTATATTGGGTTCCCAACAGACAACAGTATATATAGTACATTCATAGCAAGGCCATGAGATGGTCTCACCCTTGCGCTGATTCGAAAAGGATTAAAACCTTCATGACTTCAGTGCCTCCAGGGCCATTACCACAGCCAGCAGCACCCTGCTGGTGGGTATCCAGTGAGAGGAGATAGCGGCAAGCTAGCTGACTGAACACAACAAGGTATGGGCCAGGTGACTGTTTTGTTCTAACCTGGGTTCTTCAAATTAATTAGCGAGCTCATTGTTGGGCAGGGGAGTAGTTCTGTAATCCACCAGCTGGATCCATGGTCCCTAGGCTGAAGTCCTGTAGAATCAAACTACAGAGTGGTTCTACAGAATTCTGGTAAGAGTTCACAGCCTCCAGATGTTACAGCAACTGGAAACTCCAGAAACCTTCCAGAAAGTTCCTGGAGTTCCAAGCTGTTGGGACATCTGGAAGCTGTGAACTCTGGTAGAAGTTCACAGCCTCCAGATATGCCAACAGACGGGAATTTCAGGAACCTTAAAGGCTAACTTAGGCTGCTTTCACACATCCGGTTTCTGCAATGCGGCACAATCCGGCACTTTGCAGGAAAATCGCAACCGTTTTTTTTTGCTGCCGGTTGCGATTTTCCTGCATAGACTAATTAGTGCCGCATTGTGCCGCATGGCCTTGCGTTCCATCCGGTTTTTGCCGCATGCGGCAGATTTAGCCGATGCGGCGGCCGGATGGAACGTTGCCCAGCACGTTTTTTCGTGCGGCAAAAAAAACCACATCGCGCCGCATTCGGCCGATGCGGCGCATTTTTCAATGCATGCCTATGACGGCCGGATGCAGCGCGATGCGGCAAATACCGCATCCGGCCGCCGTATGCGGTTTTTGCCACTGCGCATGCTCAGTAGCATGCCGCAAGCGGCAAAAACCGGGCGGGCCGCATGGGAAAAACTTATGCAAAGGATGCGGTGTTTTCACCGCATCCGTTGCATAGGTTTCACAGCCGGATTGAGCCGCAGAGCTCAAGCCGGATGTGTGAAAGTAGCCTTAAAGTTATCAGATTGACAGCTACCATGAGATGCAGTGCCTGTGAGCTCTGGAAACCAAAAAATGTTACTGGAGCTTATAGCCACCGGGTCTCCTAGCAGCTGCATGGCCCCAAAATCTTAAATGAGCCTTTAAATGAGCCTTTGGCGTTCCAAGCTGTTTGGACATCTGGAAGCTGTGAATTATGGTAGGAGTTCACAGCTTCCAGATGTATCAAGAGCATGGAACACTTCAAGAATCTTAAAGGCTTTCTTAAAGGCTCCCTTAAATTTAACAGGTTGACAGCTACAGCGAGACCCGGTGCCTGTTAGCTCTGGAAACCTAAAAAGTTACCGGAGCTTATAGCCACCAGGTCTCCTGACAGATGCATGACCCAGAAACCTTAAAGGATTCTTTAAGGAAGACTTTAAGGTTCCTGGATTTCCCAGCTGTTGGAACACCTGGAACATGTGAACTCTGGTAGCAATTTCTCAGAATGAGAGTCCATAGGTTACTATTGGTAATTGCCAGCCCTGGCTTTTCCACAGGCGCAGATGTAACTAACCTTACATGACTTCAGCGCAAATGGGAAACTTCCAGGGCTGGCACTGCCCTCTGCAGTCATAATAGTCAGTGAGAGTGGTGAGGTCTTTTAAGAAATCACAGAAATCACCTGTTGAATTACCGCTGCAAATTCTAGAATTTTTTGGATTTAATAAATTAGTTAACAAGAGCATGTCAGGGAGTCTTTAATAAAATTAAGTAGTTTATACTGTGATTTTTAAACCATTCACTTACCGGGTTAGTAGTGGGGGGTGTCTGATAGACCTTATCCATTACTAACCTCTGGCCTTAATGTCAGCTGTCAATTCACAGCTGACATCAAACTCATTAACTATTACCCTGATTGCAACCAACACCAGCGCAATCAAGAAGAGCTGGGTAAAGTGCTAGAGTTCGCACATCCAATGGATTCGCCACATCTTGGTAGGCTGTGGGCTGCTATTTTTAGGCTTAGATGGACTACTAATTATGGTCATTTCCACCCTAATGATACCAGCCCCCAGAGTTCTGCTTTACCTTGACTTGTTTTAAAAAATGAAAGGGGGACCCACAAGGTTTTTTAAGATTATTTATTTAAATAATTAAGAAAAACGGTGTGGGGTTACCCCTTATTTTTTGATAACCAGCCAAGATAAAGCAGACCTTTTGGGGTTATAGTCTGTCTGTTTTACCCAAGCTTGTTCACGTCATTTTTATTTTATTATTATTTTTTTTAAGTGGTGCGCTAGCCAATCATAGCTGTTCCAATATTTGCCATGGCTGTGATGGGGCCAAAAGTGCCCAAATCGAAAAACCATGCTGATTAGCTATTCTGCAATCTTTCAACAAGCTTTATTCGGATGACAATCTTGAACAATAACTGGATGCACAGGTAAAAGTCTGTGTTCGGGTGCGAGACCCGGACACTCAATGTTCAGTACGAACCCCAAACTTTATAATTCCCATTGGCTCATCCCTACTTAGGAGTACGCCATCCTAGATAATAGTAGGGAGTACTGCTCCTCTTGGTGATGGTTCCTGATATATACTGTGTGCTTCTGATTCTTTTCTTGGTCATGTTCGAAATATGCTCGATATTTTTATGTGTGGTTCAGTATAAATGGATTTTTTTCAGTTGACAGCTGCTAACAGTGGCAATATATTATAAAAGCAAGATGGAAATAAAAATGCTTTATCTTTTATGGTGCAATTGGATACATTCTTAACTATAGAGTCATAAAAAGCAATCAATGACAAAGCGGGAAGAATATCATAGAACTGGAAGCTAATTAGTATATATGTATCAAATGAAGGGTTTCCAGAAGCCAAAGTCTCATTTTATGCCTTGGCACTGCAGCCTCATAAACAGAATATAATCTTCCCAATTACCTAATATTAGTTTAAAACGCTCTCCACACTTCTAGAAATTGATTTTGATAGGCACAAGTGATACATCATGTCATTTCAATATGCTCAAGGATATCATATACTTCAGAAAGGTTTACTTAGGGTGAAATTGTATGAACAGAGAATTTCTCAAAATCCTCAAAAAGACACATAAAAATCTATTGAAATGGAGTTATTATGCAATTTCTAACTTTTATCACTATAATTTTAAATGTAACACTGCAATTTCTGTATAAAAGTTCAGTTTATTTCATTGATCAGAATCATGACTTTATTTTGGACATAACATTTCACATCATGACCTCATTATACATTTTTTTTTGTAAATTTGTATTAATTTAGTTACTGGTGCATTTTTTACCCCAAAAAGATCAAACATCAAAATTTAAGTAAGTTAACATTACCGTTGTAATTGCAACCCAGAAGGTAAAATGGACTCAAAAGAGATGTTTTGCTATGCAATTGTTTTTCCTTAAAGGGGTTATCCGGGTTATTTTGACTTTTTTTTATTATTTCCCTATTGGGCTACATTGGGGCAGGTAAGTAGATAGAGACCACTTACCTGCCCTGCTGTCAGCCCCTCTCCCACGGCTCGGAGTGGTCATGTGACCGCTCCTGCCGCGATTTTGCTGCTTCCGGTCATTTCATGTCAACATGGGCAGGACCATGTTGACATGCAAATCTGGGAACAGCATGTTGCCGCCCTGCTGGGCGGGTACAATGTGTGGAGTCCCCACCCCCTTCCCTGCACCCTCCCACACATTCCCCCGCACCTGTACTCTCCCCGCAACCTTCCCCGGCACTGCTGTGGGACCCGTGAGCTGAGGGGAGGGGCCTGCCTGCGGCTGCCGTGGTGTCACAGCCAGCACCGGGCCCCCTGCTCAGGATCGCACATTCAAATGTACCGGCATCACAGATGCTGATATATTTGAAAGCACTGATGAGAGGGAGCACAGCGCTTCTTCTCATCACTGCCCCGCTGTCTGTATCTGACAGTTCAGGACAGCGTTGACGTCACTACTGTGCTGATATGTCCAGACCAGACAGCGGACGAATGTGCAGCAGTGGCGGGCACCAAGGAGGGGTAAGTATGTATTCCCTACATGTGTTCCCTATGGGGGTAGGGGGGAGTCGGTGCAGAACGATGGTGGGGGGGTCGGTACAGAGCGCCGTGTGTGTGTGGGGGGGTTGCAGAGCCCGATTGTGTGTGTGGGGTGCAGAGCCCGATGTGTGTGTGGGGAGTGCAGAGCCCAATGTGGTGGGCAGTGCAGAGCCCTATGTGTGTGTGCGGTGAAGAGCCCGATGTGTGTGTGGGGAGTGCAGAGCCCGATGTGGTGGGCGGTGCAGAGCCCTCTGTGTGTGTGCGGTGCAGAGCCCGATGCGTGTGTGGGGGTGCAGAGCCCTATGTGGAGCTGTTATTTCCAATGTTAGAGTGATAACAGGTCAGGTGCTGGGGCAGAATACTGACAGGCAATGTGTGTGCATGGGGCGGGCAGGGGGCGAGGCTTGACAGTGAGGCTGGGCGGTGCCAGCTCTGACTGGGAGGTTTAGCACGGGAACTTATCATGTTTGCTGGAGCAGATTGTAAACAAAGAGCTGCAGAGAATAAAGTCATAATTCAAGAGGAACAAAAGTTAGAAAACAAAAAATAACAATGTAGGGGTGTTTTATATGACAATACAGCACAGATCAGCTTACCAAAAATTTTTGAGTTTATGTCGGACAACTCCTTTAAGTAGAGTTCTGCCCGAGGACTGTCAGATTTAAGGAGGGAGGTATGTAGGAGGTCGGATTGTTTAACCCTTACTGAGTGTGAGCAATATTTTATATATATATATATATATATATATATATATATATATACAGTACAGACCAAAAGTTTGGACACACCCTCTCATCTCTAGGACAACTATTCAGAGGAGACTTTGTGCAGCAGGCCTTCATGGTAAAATAGCTGCTAGGAAACCAATGCTAAGGACAGGCAACAAGTAGAAGAGACTTGTTTGGGCTAAAGAACACAGGGAATGGACATTAGACCAGTGGAATTCTGTGTTTTGGTCTGATGAGTCCAAATTTGAGATCTTTGGATCCAACCACCGTGTCTTTCTAGAAAAGGTGAATGGATGGACTCTACATGCCTGGTTCCCACCGTGAAGCATGGAGGAAGAGGTGTGATGGGGTGGGGGTGCTTTGTTGCTGAAACTGTTGCGGATTTATTAAAAATTGAAGGCATACAGAACCAGCATGTCTACCACAGCATCTTGCAGCGGTGTGCTATTCCATCCGGTTTGCGTTTAGGTGGACCATAATTTATTTTTCAACAGGACAATGATCCCAAACACACCTCCAGGCTGTGTAAGGGCTATTTGACTAAGAAGGAGAGTGATGGGATGCTACTCCAGATGACCTGGTCTCCACAGTCACCCGACCTGAACCCAATCGAGATGGTTTGGGGTGAGCTGGGCCGCAGAGTGAAGGCAAAAGGGCCAACAAGTGCTTAGCATCTCTGGGAACTCCTTCAAGACTGTTGTAAAACCATTTCCGGTGAATACCTCTTGAAACTCATCAAGGGAATGCCAAGAGTGTGCAAAGCAGTAATCAAAGCAAAAGGTGGCTACTTTGAAGAACCTAGAATATAAGACATATTTTCAGTTGTTTCACACTTTTTAAGTATTTCATTCCACATGTTTTAATTCATAGTTTTGATGCCTTCAATGTGAATCTACAATTTTTAGAGTCATGAAAAAAAAAAGAAAACTCTTAGAATGAGGAGGTGTGTCCAAACTTTTGGTCTGTACTGTATATATATATAATATATATATATATATATATATATATATGTGTGTGTGTGTGTGTATGCCTCTCTTTGTATTATTAAATATTGTATTATATGATGCTTTATGTAAATTGTTTTATTGCAGGGAAATATTGTATGCTCTTATAAAATATGCCATAACTGTCTAAGAGTATAAGCCGATAGATATTAGGGTAATGTATAACATGTGTTGGCCCAACGAGCTGTGTCAGGATACGCAGACTGAGGAGACGTGCCGCAGAAGATGCAAGTAACTGTCACACCCCCCAGCTGCGACGGCACACATGCACAACATCAGATTGAGGAAGGAGAGTGGATCCCTGCGGGCCATCAACTGGCTTTCCCCTTCAAGTGGCACTGCGAGCAGGGTCGAGCCTCACATAATCTGTTAAGACAGACTGCGGGGATGACACATGAAGAAAATAACGTTTATAACCAGAAGTCAAAAAGAGACAGACATGGCGGAAACCAGAGCACAGGCCACACCTGTAGTTGGTGTACTTGAGAGAAAAGAACGTGAAACGCTGACTGCAATGTGCAGAAGCAGGGAAAAAGGAAATGCCCCTAGATGAGAGGGGACTGCTTACTACCTATGCACCTGAAACAAAGAGTCCGGCCCCCTCGTGAATCTGAGGGAGAATGGGCAGCAGCCCTGAAGAAATGGGAGGAAGAAACGGAAGAGACTCCACCCTGGAGGGCGAGGTCAGGAAAAAAAGAGACTCCCCAAACTTTGCCGATCAGCGCTATTTAGGAGCATGATGTTGAATAGGCAGGAACAAAGGAGTATGTCTGCCCTGAAGAGCATGGAGACACAAACTGAGACTCGGCAGCATATCAGTATCAGTCGATGCCAGTGGAGAGAGTGGATAGTGGTCACGCAGTGGGAGGAAGTGTGTGCTGGAAGTCTGATGACCTGGAAGCTTCCTCCACTTGGGACCCCTGTGGTTACACTGGAACAGTCGGTAGCAGAGATGGCTGCCCCCAAGCCCTGTGGTCAGGGTGAGAGACCGCAGCAGATACATGCACGGCTGATGGAACTGGAAGTGGGTCCTGAAGAGCCATTGCCGGAACCTGAGATGGTTGAACTGCTTGAACCCAAGCCCAAGGAAATTGAGCCACCGGCTAAAGACCACCTTCCCCGGGTATACGTTGAGCTGATGCCCCCAACTCCTCACCCAGAGGAACTTAGGTGGGTGTCCTGGATCATTGACCAAAAGAAGAAGAGTGAGAAATGGATTTGGGCCCAGCTACAGATGCCGGGAGAAAGAGCTATGGCCGAGTGGTTGACGCATGGGTTTGTGTGGCATCTAGGCTTACAATGATATGGATTCATCCAGGAGGCCACCATGGGAGATAAAGTTTACGTGAATGCAGGATCTGTAGGCCTAGGCCCTACGCTGACATGGAGAGATTGGGTCAGTTTTATCAAGAAAGATGGACCTAGGGGGTGGTACATGGTGGCAATGTGCCATACTCAGCCTGGAGACCTGGACACTGCAGCAACTATGCATCCTCAATTAGCCATGCCAGCAGCCAAGGTCACCACCATGCTACACCTGTCCCTGAGAGCCTGGAGAGACAGTGGAGATTCGGCCGGCGTCACCGTGGCTTCTACTGTCAACTTACTAAGCGTGAATCCAACTGAGCTACAGGGCATTCCAGCTGTGGTTCACGTGACACAAGGTACCCACTCTGCAGTGTATGTCAACATGGCCAACTGGAAGAATCCCTGCATGTGAGCGGCCACAGAAATGAAGTGAGTCTTCTCTGTTAGTTGTGTTTGTTTCACTGGTCATGAGCCAGAAACTGTTTTGCGTTTCTGAGGGCAGTGGTCAGAAGGCCCTACAACAAGAGTAACTGAAAGAAAAGTTAGGCAGTACCGAGGTCACTCATTTCCTGCCCGTGGACACTGCCCCTCACACCTTGAACAGTTCCCCTTCCTTCATGGACTCTACCCTCGCCCCTTGAACATTACCTCTTTTGTCCCAAGGACTTGACCCTCCTTTCAACCCAGGACTTTTATCCGTGGACCTACTGGTATCTGCAGAGAGGGAGGAGGAGAAAAGAGCTTGCGGACCCTGAAGAGTGGGTCCTGGACTGTGTCGCTCTGTGACCGGGCAGGCAGGTGCATGAGCTGTCACTGGCAGGCGATATACTTTATGATTTCTTATAAGCATTACTAACCAGTAATGGTAAATGGACTCAAAATAGATGTTTTACCATACAAGTGTTTTTCCTTAAGTAGAGTTCTGACCAAGGACTACCAGATTTAAGGAGGCACAGTTTGGGGAGTCATGGAAGTAGATATAGGAGTAGCAAGTATTAATCTACAAGATTGTTTTACGTCAAGATGTAGTGTATCGTAGGGACCAAGAGTGCAGAAGGGGAAGTAAGTAGTAGGTAGAAAGTGGGTTAGCCAAAGGAAGAGGGACAGGCGCAGGTGTTGTCAGAGCCCAGAGGGAGAAGCGACATGAGGTTGCTAGAAAGACAGGCCAGGAAGTCAGGGCAGTTGTGCAGAGGGTTTCCTGGGGTTAACGAGCTCTGTTCCAGGGTCCGCTTGGAAACCGGCAGGTCTCCTCCATTGTGTCCCAAGAGCATGGGTATCCAAGGAGCCAAAAGATGGGAAAATACAAAAGTCAGCCTCGGCCGCTGGAGAGCTATTACCTAGGGCGAGGGCTAGACAAGACGATTCCCCATAGAACAGCCGCTGCAGAATGGGGACGTAGGAAGAAACATATCTGTCCAAGAGCTGCCTGTCTCGAAGATTGCTAATCAAATAAAACATTTGTTGTTGAGTTGCAAAGAAACTCTGTTTGTGATGTGTTATCCAACTACGTCTCTGCGGACCAGCGATGGGGTGGCGGACATGGTGCAGAAGACGCAAGTAAGTGTCGCACCCTCAGCCGGGGCAAAACACATGCACAACATCAGGTTGAGGAAGGAGAGTGGAGCCCTGCTGGCCATCACCTGGCTTCCCTCTTCATATCCATAATAAACAGATGCCACTACAGTGGTCTATGTTACATGCAATTTTTTTTCTCGCACCCATAGACTTGAATAGGAGAGTATCTTCAGATTTATGTGTCCACTCTCAGCATGTTGCGATTTTTTTCTCAGGCCGTATACAGCTGAGAAAAAAAAAATCACAGATCTGCATTACCTAATTGAATTACATTGGTCCGAGTGCAATACCTTTTTATATCAGATTGCACTTGTCATATTTATACGCTGCTGTGAGCTAACTCATAATTGAAAGAAGACCCAAGCCCATCAAATTCAACCTATAAACCAACATGTTGTTCCAGTGAAGGGCAAAAACCCAACATGAGGCAGATGCTAATTGCCACATATTAGGGGAAAAATATTTTAGGACCCTCTGCTTTTTTTCCTATATGGTCACGTTGAGGCTTATATTTGAACGTTCCACAAAATTGGTTTCATGTGTTTGTGCCGGAGGGGCCATTGACTGCAATGTAGTGTAGTGCGCATGTGCGGGTGGTTTTTGACCTTTCCTCGCGCCTGCGCATTACAGTACTTTACCTTCAGCCAGGCAGATCAAAGTGCGCATGAGCAGGAGCGCAATGGATGCCCCTCTATTAATGATGCCAGATCTGTCATGAACATGGGGACGGGCAGGAGTTCGGTGATTGCATAAGATGGAAGAGGCACCGGACCGAAAGCAGTGACTCCTAACGGACTGCGCTCTAGATGAGTGTTATAAAGGTGTTTTTTACATTATACAGAGCGGCCAGGGCTCTTATATACAGTATTCTAGAATGCTGTATATAAGGGATCACTGGTGGTGGCCGTAGCTTATAGGGGACAAATCCGGTGACAGGTTCTCTTTAAAGAATTGTGTGATTTTAGATCTAAAAATGCAGAAAAAAATGTAAAAGAGCAAAATGATTTTTATCTGTTAACCTGCATGACCCATTGTGAAGAATTTGTTGTTAAAAAAGATTAAAAAAGCCCACAAGATAAAAAAAGTCACATAAAAAAAAGAACAAATGACGACAGGACTGTTCCATCTTCCCAAAACCAAGGAATAATGTTCTAAGCAGCGCGATTTATCTGATGTAACATTTCTCTGCAGACTATGTTTCCGTCATTAAGGCTTCGATGATAATTAAACTAATTAGACAAATGAAGCAAGATACAGAACAAAGCTCACCGCAATTTCCTTTTATATTACTCGGAAAGGAAAAGTGAATTTTTATTAAAATGATCACAAAAGAGGGAATTAAAATAAACTAATATTCTATTAGCGATAATGATTGCCGATCCTTGTGTGATAAGCAAGATGTAAAAACACAAACACGGCATAGCTACGTTTTATAGCCACGTCTCCAAGGGGCGCGTAATTAGGGAATGGATTAGTGCATTAAAGAGAAGAAAAAAATAAAACTAACGACATTTTTATGGAGTCATTTACAGTAATCCAAAAATATAAGGAGACTAATGGAAAGATATATATTCACCTTCATAATATCTGGCAAGCTTATATGGAATCATTGGGGCCGCCAATGGCTTAAATGTATAGTGGCTCCTTAAGGGTCATTTGACCAACATCAGAAATGAGGCTTTATTGAGCTTGTACAGTTTAAAAGGTTAAACTATTGGAGGAACATGACAGGTAAAGGTTAAGTCCATTGGGAAAAATGTGGAAAGATGGTCCCAAAATGTCAGAATCAGTCAATAGTCGAGTCTAGGATGTTACAAAGCATGTTGTATTATGGATATATAGTCCATGAAAGAATTGATTTAGGGGAAAATTCAATGCTTTATTTTATTTTTTTAAAAAAAGATTTAATTCTTTTAGAAAGAACTTTAATTTAAGTTTTTATTAAAGGGAATCGGTCAGCAGGTTTTTGCTATGTAAGCTGAACCCAGCATGCTGCAAGGGTTAACATAGATTGTTCAGAAATACCTGTCTTGTCATAGTCCGATCTTTTGTTTATTTTCTATTAGTTTAAGCAGCAAGATCCTTATCATTACAGGACTAGAAACTCACATGTACGTCAGTTTATTTGCTATTAGTTTAAGCAGCAAGATTCTTATCATTACAAGACTATGTCAGTCTCTAAAGAGTAGTGGAAGAAAGACAGGCGCATAGGGTTTTAACCGATAAACAACAGTAGGAGGATAATAGGGTGCACTCACCTATTGATGTTGTGAACAGTCACAACAACTGATGGAGACAGCTGCGGACCCGTCAAATTGGAACAGACACTTCTAAAGAAAATCTTCGATCATTGCTATGCTTATCACCATTAAATCCAATGGATATTTTTCAGGTCATTTATTAAAAGAGTACAAAACAAGTCTACGCGTTTCAGGGGTCTCTGCCCCCTTCCTCAGGACAAGTAAATAATGAAACAGAGGATCTTCTGTGTCATTATTTACTTGTCCTGAGGAAGGGGGCAGAGAGTCGAGACCCCTGAAATGCGTAGACTTGTTTTGTACTCCTTTAATAAATGACCTGAAAAATATCCATTGGATTTAATGGTGATAAGTGCGGCGATGATCCCCGATTTTCTTTACGAGTGTATGTCAGTCTGGCACACCCCATCCTCTGATTGATACCTCACTTTCAATGTGCAATTACTATACAGAGTCTGGTGTTGGCATGGACAGCCCTCTGGACTCTGCTACATGATTAAACCTAAAAAATATGATTGTGTCAGAAAAGCTGCTGCCAGTAATCTCAGTGATACACAGTTGTATTCAGGATCTCTTTGTCTATATTCATCTGAAAGCATTTATTCTCATTACTCTATATATATACTAGTCCTATAATATCAGTGTTATGAGAACAACAACTAGCCCAGTACTGGAACAAGATGCAAAAAAACTTCCAAAAATTCATAAAAGCTATATTTTTATTAATAATAGATTCAAATTAACACACTGGATTAAAAGATAATAAGCAAGAAGTCCTCAACTTGAAGACAATTCCAACAATAATATGCCAGTGGAATAAATTAATGAGAGAACGTATATATATTATGCAATAATAATTTTAATGCATGATTCATTGTAATTATTTTGTATTTAAGGGATGAATTATACCAGGCATTATTAAATATATGGCCACTCTGCCATATAGGCCCGACTGGTGGAGGGCTGCAGTGATAGTTGACTTTGTGAAACTTTCTCCCATCTCCCTACTGCATCTCTGGAGCTCAGCCACAGTGATCTTGGGGTTCTTCTTTACCTCTCTCACCAAGACTCTTCTCCCACCATTGCTCAGTTTAGCTGGACGGCCAGGTCTAGGAAGAGTTCTGGTGGCCCCAAACTTCTTCCATTTATTTATTATGTAGGCCACTGTGCTCTTAGGAGCTTTGAGTAGTGCAGAAATTCTTTTGTAACCTTGGCCAGATCTGTGCCTTGCCGCAATTCTGTCTCTGAGCTCCTTGGGCAGTTCCTTTGACCTCATGATTCTCATTTGGTCTGACATGCACTGTGAGCTGTGAGGTCTTATATAGACAGGTGTGCACCTTTCCAAATCAAGTCCTATCAGTTTAATTAAACACAACTGGACTCCAATGAAGGAGTAGAGGATCACAAGGAAATGGACAGCATGTGACTTAAATATGAGTGTCTGAGCAAAAGGTCTGAATACTTATGACCAAGTGATATATCAGTTTTTCTTGTTTAATAAATTTGCAAAAATTCTACATTTCTGTATTTTTTCTGTCAAGATGGGGGATGGGGTGCAGAGTGTACATTAATGAGAAAACAAAAATTAACTTTTTGAATTTACCAAATGACTGCAATGAAACAAAGAGTGAAAAATATAAAGGTCTGAATACTTTCCATACCCACAGTACATTCTCTCATTAATTTATACTACCGACATATTATTGTGTGAATTGTCTTCAAGTTGAGGACTTCTTGCTTATTATTTTTTTAATCCAGTGTGTTAATTTTAATCAATATTATGAATAAAAATATATATTTTATGAATTGTTGGGAATTTTTTACATCTTGTTCCTGTACTGGGCTAGTTGTTGTTGTCATATACAGTGCCTACAAGTAGTATTCAACCCCCTGTAGATTTAGCAGGTTTACACATTCGGAATTAACTTGGCATTGTGAGATTTGGACTGTAGATCAGCCTGGAAGTGTGAAATGCACTGCAGCAAAAAAGAATGTTATTTCTTTTTTTATTTTTTTTTTAAATTGTGAAAAGTTTATTCAGAGGGTCATTTATTATTCAACCCCTCAAACCACAAGAATTCTGTTTGGTTCCCCTAAAGTATTAAGAAGTATTTCAGGCACAAAGAACAATGAGCTTCACATGTTTGGATTAATTATCTCTTTTTCCAGCCTTTTCTGACTAATTAAGACCCTCCCCAAACTTGTGAACAGCACTCATACTTGGTCAACATGGGAAAGACAAAGGAGCATTCCAAGGCCATCAGAGACAAGATCGTGGAGGGTCACAAGGCTGGCAATGGGTGCAAAACCCTTTCCAAGGAGTTGGGCCTACCTGTCTCCACTGTTGGGAGCATCATCCAGAAGTGGAAGGCTTATGGAACTACTGTTAGCCTTCCACGGCCTGGACAGCCTTTGAAAGTTTCCACCCGTGCCGAGGCCAGGCTTGTCTGAAGAGTCAAGGCTAACCCAAGGACAACAAGGAAGGAGCTCCGGGAAGATCTCATGGCAGTGGGGACATTAGTTTCAGTCAATACCATAAGTAACGTACTCCACCGCAATGGTCTCCGTTCCAGACGAGCCCGTAAGGTACCTTTACTTTCAAAGCATCATGTCAAGGCTCGTCTACAGTTTGCTCATGATCACTTGGAGGACTCTGAGACAGACTGGTTCAAGGTTCTCTGGTCTGATGAGACCAAGATCGAGATCTTTGGTGCCAACCACACACGTGATGTTTGGAGACTGGATGGCACTGCATATGACCCCAAGAATACCACCCCTACAGTCAAGCATGGTGGTGGCAGCATCATGCTGTGGGGCTGTTTCTCAGCCAAGGGGCCTGGCCATCTGGTCCGCATCCATGGGAAGATGGATAGCACGGCCTACCTGAAGATTTTGGCCAAGAACCTCCGCTCCTCCATCAAGGATCTTAAGATGGGTCGTTATTTCATCTTCCAACAAGACAACGACCCAAAGCACACAGCCAAGAAAACCAAGGCCTGGTTCAAGAGGGAAAAAATCAAGGTGTTGCAGTGGCCTAGTCAGTCTCCTGACCTTAATCCAATTGAAAACTTGTGGAAGGAGCTCAAGATTAAAGTCCACATGAGATACCCAAAGAACCTAGATAACTTGGAGAAGATCTGCATGGAGGAGTGGGCCAAGATAACTCCAGAGACCTGTGCCGGCCTGATCAGGTCTTATAAAAGACGATTATCAGCTGTAATTGCAAATAAGGGTTATTCCACAAAATATTTAACCTAGGGGTTGAATAATAAATGACCCACACTTTTATGTTGAAAATTTATTAAAATTTAACTGAGCAACATAACTTGTTGGTTTGTAAGATTTATGCATCTGTTAATAAATCCTGCTCTTGTTTGAAGTTTGCAGGCTCTAACTTATTTGCATCTTATCAAACCTGATAAATCTGCAGGGGGTTGAATACTACTTGTAGGCACTGTATATGGTGCATCCCTAACACTGATGTTATCAGTCTACTATATAGAGACTAATGAGAATAAATGCTCTCAAATTAGGTAGCAAAAACCTGCTGACAGATTTCCTTTTATCTTTTTTCACAAAACTGTATACTTATCTGTTCAGCTTCTCCTTCTCTTCAGAAGATCCATTTGTAATATACTTGTTGCCCCACGCCGTCATTTCAGTATATAGATACATCATACAATAACACCTTGGTCTTACGCCTCCATCCAACCTCACTCAGCTCCTGCTGTTTACAAAGGAAGAATGGGCGAGAATTTCAGTCTCTCGATGTGCAAAACTGATAGACACATACCCCAAGCGACTGCAGCTGTAATCACAGCAAAAGGTGGCGCTACAAAGTATTAACTTAAAGGAGACGAATAATATTGCACGCACCAATTTTCATTTTTTTATTTTTTAAAAATGTTTAAAATAAGCAATAAATTTCATTCACCTTCACAATTGTGTCCACTTGTTGTTGATTCTTCACCATTAATTTAATTTTTTTTTCTTTATGTTTGAAGCCTGGAATGTGGGAAAAGGTAGAAAAATTCAATGGGGCCGAATACTTTCGCAAGGCACTGTATCTCTGGGATCAGGGACAGCTTGGGCCCTCATAGCCTGAGAGCCAGTTTAGAGCCCCGGTGCCAAGTTATCCCATCACACCCCATGATTATTGGGTGTACAGGCAGGTGCTGACTCCATGGGCAAGGCATTTATAAACAAAGTTAAAATTTAGAAGTGGTTATTTAGGGTTAAACTTGCCTTTCTTTTGTGAGCACAATGGTTAAAATATTAGTCTAAAGCACAAATATTAGTCTAGACCTTAGACTTGAAAACCTACAGAAAAAACACTGAAACACATGTTATATAAACAATAATATTTATTATTGAATCAAATATGTAGAAAAGATTAAAATACAAAGATTATGAAAAAAGGGGGGAGGGGAGGAGGATGCAGAACAATGATGATACAGAATAACCCCCAATGGTCACCCCGGACTTGTAATCAAGGTGTATGCAAATACAGTTACAATCAATCAGACGTTTCCCTTGATAAAGACGGCGAAACGCGCGTTGGGAAGCCTCCCAGTGGTCTCCTATATGTAAGTAATTCATTGATGGCCCTTGTGCATCTATATGTGATTAAGTTAGTATGCTCTAGGTTTACTATCATCAGTAGCTGAACAGACTTGCTGCATGCTCAGGGATACACCGGAAAACTGGAAACTATGGCCCTTATATTGTAGCACTTATTACATCGGGCATTAAATAGGTCTAACAATTGCAGTAGCTGAACAGTCTTGTTGTGTTTTCAGGGATACATCTGTAAACCAGAAATTATGGCCCATATACTGTAGCATTTATTGCATTGGGCACTCTTCATTTCTAGATGTATTAACTTGCCAACATACATGTTTATTCTTGAATGGTATTTATCCTCTAATCTGGTTAAACAGACTTTCTGCAGATAAAATTGTTTTCCGTAGCTACTGTTTGATGCTGTGTCTAACGGACTAGTGGATAGTTAACAGAACCCCTATATACATTTATATATACATCGTATAATAGGCTAACAACTGTGCTTTATAACTACATCATTGCCGGCCGATGTGGTTCCCCCAGCCTGGTGGAACACATGTGAAGTGTCTTCTGAATACACGTATCCTTTCATATTGCCAACATACATGTTGATATGATTTAGTATTCACATGTTCAAGTAATTTCCTTAGGCACTAGCCTATCTTAATGTGATGCACTTCATCTCTGCTCCACCTGACAGGGGTTGCACATGGTGCGCTATATATATACTATTAAGATTCAAAAAACTGTTTTTGTGTATTTTTATCCACTAGCCTAGTCAGAATATAATATATGAGGAATTCTTTCCACAGCCTCAGCATCTTGAGCATCTTTTGTATGGTTAACAACTGAGCTATATAAATACATCACTGCTGGCTGATGTGGTTCCTCCAGTCTGGTGGAGCACATATGGAGTGTTTTCTGAATACACGTATTTTTCCATATTGCTTATATACATGTTGATATGATTCAGTACCCACATGTTCAAGTAATTTCTCTTAGGCACTAGCCTATCTAATTGTGGTGCACTCCATCTCAGCTCCACCTGACAGGGGCTGCATATAGTGCTTTATACATTTCTAAAATTGCTTTGGTGTGATTATATCCACTAGCCTAGCTTGTATACAGTATATGAAGAACTCTTTCTACAGCTTCAGCATCTACTGTTGGAATTGTCATTGTATGCACATGGTCACATGTATACCGAATTTATCCTTTTAAAATAGCTTTTCTAATTTAGTGAGGAGTATCTACCAGATTCTCTAGAGATCTATTTAGGGAATAATTGAGCCTATATGATTAAATATTCATGCTCCTTATTTCCTACATACCTACGGCTTTATATGACCTTTTGACTACATGGACTAATTCGGTTTCATTATTCCATGAGTATACCTAACATTACTTACATTGATTGTAACTGTATTTGCATACACCTTGATTACAAGTCCGGGGTGACCATTGGGGGTTATTCTGTATCATCATTGTTCTGCATCCTCCTCCCCTCCCCCCTTTTTTCATAATCTTTGTATTTTAATCTTTTCTACATATTTGATTCAATAATAAATATTATTGTTTATATAACATGTGTTTCAGTGTTTTGTCTGTAGGTTTTCATGTATATATACACTGGAACAATTAATATGTTCTCTTGTTTATTGTTAGACCTTAGACTTGTATTATAACCTTCCACTGTGCTAACGAGAGGGGTCAGAGTTCCTGGTCGATACACAGCACTTCCCTTTCATCCTTTTCAAGTCTTGTGTCATTGAACCTATTATAATAGATTTGTTCTATCCGTATCATGTCATTTCTTGCCATTGATTATCACACCAGGCCAGCCAAAGTGTTTCTGGGATCAGTGCCGTTGTCTGCCAGCATTTCTCTTCATTATTCAAAGTGCTGGATGAGCTCAGTATCAGGTGAGCACTGCACACACGGGTTGATATTTTATTGTACTGCCAATTATTTGTACTATCTTGAAAAATGTGGCATCTTTCTTTCTTTTTTTTTACTTTCTTTTTTATTTTTTTTCTTTCTTTCCTTTCTTTTTCTTTCTTTCTCTTTCTTTCTTTCTTTCTTTTTTTCTTTCTTTCTTTCTCTCTCTCTATCTAGAGGAGTGCAGCCCCTACTAAGGATGTTGCTTTACCATGACTTTAAAGGGGGTTTTACACGCAATGAAATATCTAATGATATGTTCTCAGGGTCATGGAATTCGTGACGCACATTCGGCGTCGTTAGCGACGTTGTTGCGTGTAACAGCTCCGAGCGAGTGTTAACGATCAAACATACTCACCTAATCGTTGATCGTTGACACGTCATTCATTTTCAAAATCTCATTGGACATTGTGGACGTAGGTTGTTTGTGGTTCCTGAGACAGCACACATCGCTACGTATGACACCCCGGGAACAGCGAATAGCAACTTACCTGCATCCTCCGTCAACGAGGTGGGCGTGTCGTTAATGCGGCTGGTCACGGCCCCTCTGCTTCTATTGGTTGGCCGCTGTGTGACGTCGCTGTGACGGCGCACCAACTTCACCCTTAATGAAGAGGTTGTTCGCCGCCCACAGCGACGTCGCTAGGAAGGTAAGTACGTGTGACGGGTGTTAGCGATATTGTGCGCCACGGGTAGCGATTTGCCTGTGATGCACAAACGATGGGGGCGGGTGCTTTTATGAGCGACATCGCTAGTGATGTCGCTGCGTGTAAAGCAGCCTTAAGACTTTGTTGTACTGTGGCTTTAAGAGATGCTCCCCTGCAGAGCACAATGAAATGGCCCACATTCCCCCTCCCCTCCCCCCCCCCGCTGCTCTATGTTTGTTTGGTCTGCCCTGAGAAACTGCAGGGAGAAACAGGTAGCAGCCAGTGTGAAAGAGTTCCAGGACGTGCAAAGGGCCGCACACAGGAGAGTCGATATCCGGCCTGCTAGAAAACACCGCCTGATGAGTCCAGCTGCCCGGTGAATCGTGGGAAGAGACGTTCTGCATCGGTCTCCCAGAGTGAAGTGCACACCACCGTCACTGGTACTGCTGACAGTGCCTTGAGTGTACACCAAGGTGCGGCGGTTAGGGAACTATTTTAGGCCTCCGTAGTCAGAGTGCGTTATTTGCATGGTCCCTTTAGGAGAGACCAGTTAGGATAGAGGGCAGAGCAGCATTCTTTTACGTTGAATATATGCATATCGCTGTACTGCTGTTAAAACCATATTGTACTAGTTGTGGTGACCTGGACAGTTGCTTCAGCTACAAGAGTATACATTGTACTAAGGGGTGTTTTCCCGCCTTTACTCCTTTTTCCCCCCTCCCGCTGCATGGCAGCTTGCATTTGTTTTTCCTTGTAAATAAACATTCTTATTGGTTTATCCATTAATCTGTCTGAGCCCGTGACTTCCTCTTCAGAGTGGAGTTCCCTCGGTCCATCGCTTCATCTGTCACCCCCACCTCACTCCATTGTAGATTGTAAGCTCTTACGTACAGGGTTAGCTGTATTTTTGCTTTGATTATTGTATCTTCTATAACAGTTACTTATGTTTGTTTCTATTTGAACTTCTGAATTGTAAAGCGCTGCAGAATGTGTTCGCGCTATAGAAATAAAGATTATTTCTTTCTTTCTTTCTTTCTTTCTTTCTTGCTTTCTTTCTTTCTTGCTTTCTTTCATTCTTGCTTTCTTTCTCTTTTTCTTGCTTTCTTTCTTTCCTGATGTTTTACATGGTGGACATCCTTGTTAGCATTCAATGCCCGCAAGCATCACCTGCGTTAGCTGTAAATAATCATTGATACTGTATTTCTATAGGGAAGAAGCTGTGTGTTTGCTGAGTTTTATTGATTTCTTGGTAAACGGATTGATTTTGGTTGCTAATGTCCTTGATAAGAGAGAGCAAGCAATATTTATTTAGCGGTCTGACTCAACCTTCTCATCAATAGTCACAAGTGGTTAACTAGGCAATTACACTGACTTGGTTCTATGCTTTATATGTTTCATGAAAATTATCGTAATCAGCGCTTTATTTGTAAAAAAATATTTGCCGCTACGCATCTCTGAGGCAAGGAGCAGGGGGGGTGCTGTCAGGCGCTGGCGGCCGAGATTGAAGCGCGAGAGGGGGGATCTGTCAGCCAGCGGCCGAGATTGAGGAGCGGGGAGGGGGTGCTGTCGTACTGTCGTGCTGTCGGGCAGCCGGGAGATCCTGTGCACGATTTACCTGTTGAGGCACTGGGCGGCGGAAAACGACAGTCCCTATACAGTTCCGCCCCCCGGCCGTATTGCCGCCCCCCTGAATATAGTTCCGCCTGAGCAAACTGCTCAACTTGTCTAGTGGACGGTGTGGCCCTGTTTCTCATTATTCAGTTTTGTAGTCTGTACACTAATTTCAATCTAAAACTATGTAATTCAGATTTAAAAAGAGAACTAAAAAATTACTAATGCTGTATAATCGTTTTTTTTCACTTGCAAAATATGGTTTTCGACTTACCTAGGCTGTATTCTATATAAACGCCAAATTTCAACCAAATTCATCAGGATCATTAACAAAAGCTGATGCAGGTTCGATAGAGCAGAACGTGGCCACCGGTTCTTCAACTATCATCTGATTTGTTTTTGTCTCTACGTCTGTTCGGGGTCTTTTGCGTGCCGGAGCCGCACCGACTGAGAAATAGTGCGTTATTTTATCCATCTAAGACAAGTTTGACGAACCAAAACTCAATGAACCCTGCTCCCTCTATCCTCCATCCCCCTGTTCCCTCCATTCTCCATCCCCCTGATCTCGCCATCCTCCATCCCCCTGCTCCTTCCATCCTCGATCCCCCTGATCTCTCCATCCTCCATCCCCCTCGTCTCTCAATTCTCCATACCCCTGATCTCACTCTATCCCCCCTGCATCCTTCTTCCCTCTGCACAGCCTGCCGCCCTCTGCACCCCTCTGTCACATACCCTGCACTCCCCCATCTTCTCCAGCTTCTTTCCCGCTGGGCAAAACTCCATGGCTCTGCCCACCAGAGTCACATGTACGTGACATCATCGCAGGTCCTGCAGCTCCAGTAGCTGCTCTGCTTGTGCCTCCGCTCCACACATGGCTAATTTGTATAGTTTACAAATTAGCCATGTGGACAGAGCAAGAGGTGATGTCCCTCAGAGCACTTCAGATATTTCGGTACTCCATACCAGCATGTACCGCCGCAAAAAAAGCACTGATCGTAATACAATATAAATAATTTTATATTTATAAATTAATTGATTCATAAATAATTGAATTTATTACAGATTTTCCAAAAATTTCAGATCTGATTCACCTAAATTCTATCTGCTGGGAGGAAGTTATAATTGCTGTCCACTAATGAAACACAGCTTTTTAAATCAAGTAAAAATAACAGATACTCACCTCCTGCACTGGCTCTGTTCTAGTGTGTGGGCACCATGTCTCCCGTGGCTCACATGACATTGTTATGCCATGTAAGCCCTGAAGCCAATTAGCGCTATTGAGCTGCTGAGATTTAACTTTCTTTGAATGAAAATTAGACGAGCAGAAAAAGAGAGAGCACAGAAACACAATAGTGGCTTCTGATTGGCTGCTACAGCTCACATGGCATAACAATGTCATGCAAGCCCCAAGAGACCTAGAGCTATGGTTCCAGCTGCGGGAACACAGAACTGATTCAAGATTCATTCTACAGGATTTCAGCCAAGGATCCATGGTTCCAGATGAAGGGTCACAGAACTGCTTCACTGCTCAACACTGAGCCTTCTTCACTTCACTTGGAGAACCCAGGTTGGGAAAACTCGTTACATATCTTGCTGTGCTCAGTCAGCTTCCTAATTGAAGTCAGTGAGTGAAACTACATCAGAAAACCGCTGAAAGAGTTGGCATGCTGCAGATTATTTTTTGCACCAAATCTGCAAGTCACAAATAAGCAACGTGTGCAGGAGACTTCAGGATTCACAATGACTTTGCTGGCATCATAATTCCCTTCAGGTTTTGTGTAAAATCTGCTTTCAGAAACGCATTAAAAAATGCAACGTGTGCATACAGCCTAATATTCTGATAACATTGCTCCCAGCAGTGACCTGGGAGTCAGAGATGCATCCAGGCGTTTTCCCTTTGCTGTTCTCATTCTAGTTGAGAGCTGTTTTCACCCATTTCAACAATCCCCCCCCTCCCTTACTGGGGGGGGGGTCTCCAGGAAAAATGCTCGAGCTTCCCATTGATTTTCATTATACTCGTTGCTTGGGTCAGCCCCTCTGTGTGTCTGGCCTGCTCGATTCGAGTACCGAGCACTCAAGCATTTTACTGCTCACGCAGCACTATGACTACGCTAAATGCACCAGAAGTCAGGCAGAATTTGTGCCAAAAAATGGAATTTGTGCCAAAAAATTGAATTTGTGCAAATCCATCAAAATGGCAGCAAGCTGGGAAGGGGTAACAAAAAATACAAAATATGTCCTACTTACTAAGCCACTTATTTGTCCCTGCAGCTCCCTGCTGGTCCTCCATCACTTTTCAAGACCCAATGTCTGCTCTTTCCGCTTCAATTTTTGCAGCTCTTCTGATTTTGACGCACCTCATGGCATAATGGCATACTGTGCCCTATATGACCGAGGGGAGAAAATGAACACTCTGATGTTGTGACACCAAAACTTGAGTCAAGGCCTAGTCATCCCCGGAAGTGCCCATGAAGATTGAAGAGGAGACCGGCAATGGATAAGAGCAGGATTATAGGAAGCCGGGGAATGCCCTGCATGGAGTCGCAGTGGCTGGGATAGGTGAGGGGCTAAGTGAATATGATTTTTTTAACCCCTTTTTGGCATATCTGTTCATTATGTGTTGTTTGGAAATTTTAGAGAATATTTAAAATCTTTTTTTTTTAAGCCAGTCAGGACTTATTTAATTTGCAACTAATAGATTCTAAGCAAATCACATTTCCTGTCCAATTTTTAATTGGAATTTTGGTAAATCCACTCATCTCTAACAATTAGAAAATAGATTACATCTATTAAGGATTTGTATGTTTTCTTTAAAATGTTATTGGTTTTTAAGAAAAAAATCAATTTGAAAAATAACTTTTCATGACTTTTGTATGTGGCTTTTTCTTGCTCGCACATAAATGCCTCAAAAACTGTATCCCCTGCCACGAAGTGATTTATGGCAGAGGTGTATAACCCTAATGGAAGTATTACTCTTATAGAGTAGCTGTCTGATGTACTCAGCGGAAAACATACAATGTACACAGACCAGACCTAATCGCTTTAAAGACCGGCTCAACCTTCAGGAACAACAAAAGTGTGATAACCCGAGGAAAGATACCGGAAAGATAATTAGGGATCATGTAGCGGATGACATATTATGAATTACAGATGGAGCACTACATGTTGTTGTTGTATCAAGTATTATCTATGTACAAATAAAATGGTGAATAGCAATAGTATAGTAATCATATAGGCCAAATCTAAAGAACAAACATTTTTTATTATGAGTAGAAATGAACAAATCTATTTGAAAAAATTAATTTCACCAAAAATTTCCCAAAGATTTAAACCCAATGGGAAGCTGCAATGGCTGGAGAGGGGAGGGTATGTTATTATTATGTATGTATGAGAGTATGATATTTTATTTTTTAATTCTTCTGTTTATTGTGGTTTGGTATCCAGAGCAATCTCAGAGCATAATGAACATCTTTCACCGGTAATATGACCCTATTCATTTGGATGGAAATTGAATTTCATGGCTGAATTTAAGCAAATCGGACACATTTCAACTTCTGCTGATTCATTCATTTCAATTGCTGAGATAATTAATTGTTGGGAGTCCACAAAAATCTGATAATGACAGATCATCAGCTTATCGTAAGCCACATGATGCATAGTCACAAAATATGCAAAAAAATTTCTAGGGAAATGGAGGAGGACAATGGTCTCTGGGATGCCCATGCCGGCATCCCCGCACTGTCCTACCCCCCTTCTCTGGTGGGTACGTCGGTTCTCTCGCCCTTCTGGACCTCCTGCGGTGGCTGCCCCATCCCCGCTCCATGCTACTGCCTTCCAGAGCCTGTGTGCATGTCACAGGCTTCTTGGTTCTGCCCGATAAGTGGACATGAAGCAATGCCCCTTTTCTTAAAGGGCCAGCTCACCCTAACCCAGAAGTGCCTCTCAGGTCAGCTGAGAGGCTGCAGGTATTTAAGGCACTTTCGGGTTAGGGTGTGCTGGCCCTTTAATAAAAGGGACATGGCCTCATGCCTGCCCTTTGGGCAGAAACAGGAAGCCTGTGATGTGTACACAGTGTCTGGAAGGCAGCAGCATGGACCAGGGAAGGGACAGCCACCGCAAGAGGTTCAGAAGGGTGATAGAACCGACGTACCCACCGGTGCAGGGGATAAGGACAGTGCGGGGATGCTGGCATGGGTGTTACAGAAACAATTGTCCTCCTCCATTTCCCTGGAATTGTTTTGCATATTTTTCAACTTTGCTTTTATAATGGGTTCCTTCCCCATACATAACAAAGGATGAACCATGTTTTTATTCCTGTTTCCCTTTAGGTTCTCTTTTTTGGAACCGATCTTTCATATATCTTTTTCAAAGTCTACACTGGTATTTGTAAACCAGGTACATACAAATTCTCAAGGATACGTCCATGAGTGAAGTGAAGAAGTGTAGTTCAGTTTGAAAAGCGTTGAATAAACCACCTTTTGTTTTCAACTTTGCTTTTATATTGGGTTCCCTTACCGACCATAGAGCAGGATGAGCCATGTTTTTATTACTGCTTGCCCTTAGGTTCTCTTTTTTGGAACTGATTTTCCTTATGTCTTTTCCAGAGTTACACTGGTATTTGTAAACCAGGGAAATACAAATTCTCAAGGATACATCCAGGAGTGAAGTGAAGAAGTGAAATTCAGTTCAAAAAGCGTTGAATAAACCAACTTTTGTTTTCAACTCTGATCTCATATTGGATTCCTTCACCGAAAGCAGGGCAGTATAAACCATGTTTTTATTCCTGTCTACCTTTAGGTTCTCTTTTTTGGAACCAGGTTTCGTACATCTTTTTCAAAGTCTACACGGGTATTTGTAAACCAGGTAAATACAAATTCTCAAGGATACGTTCTCTTTTTTTGGAATCCATCTCTTGTATATCTTTGCCAAAGTCTACACGGGTATTTGTAAACCAGGTAAATACAAATTCTCAAGGATACGTTCTCTTTTTTTGGAATCCATCTCTTGTATATCTTTGCCAAAGTCTACACTGGTATTTGTAAACCAGGTAAATGCAAATTCTCAAGGATACGTTCTCTATTTTTGGAATCAATCTTTCGTATATCTTTTCCAAAGTCTACACTGGTATTTGTACACCAGGTAAATAAAAATGCTCAAGGATACGTCCATGAGTGAAGTTAAAAAGTAAAGTTCAGTTCAAAGCGCATTAAAAAAAACACCCTTTGTTTTCAGCTCTGGTTTTTTATTGGATTCCTTCACCGAAAGCATCGCAGAATGAACCACATTTTTATTCCTGTTTACCCTTAGGTTCTCTTTTTTTGGGACCAACCTTTCGAATGTCTTTTCCAAAGTCTACACTGGTATTTGTAAACCAGACAAATACAAATTCTCAAGGATACGTCCATGAGTGAAGAAGTGAAGTTCAGGTCGAAATTCGTTGAATACGACCACCTTTTGTTTTCAACTCTGGTTTTAGATTGGATTCCTTCACCGACAACAGAGCAGGATAAACCACGTTTTTATTCCTGTTTTCCCCTTAGGTTCTCTTTTTTGGAACCAATCTTTCATATCTCTTTTCCAAAGTCTACACTGGTATTTGTAAACCAGGTACAGTAAATACAAATTCTCAAGTATATATATATGTTGTCTTTTCTTGGAACCGATCTTTCGTATGTCTTCTCCAAAGTCTACACTGGTTTTTGTAAACCAGGTAAATACAAATTCTCAAGGATACGTCCATGAGTACATCTTATGACTTGACAAACCATTCAGCAAATGCCAACAGCTTGCGATCTTCCAGCACCAGCAGACTTGGCATTGGCAGAAAGGAAACTGTAAGTAATAGTAACCTCAGGATATTTTTTTTATTAGACGTTTACACATCAAATTACTTAATTACTATGCCATAAAATGTGTCTAAACTGTTTGTATCTAGAAAACAGCTGGGAATGTACATCGCTCGTACTGCAGGAAAACATTATGTGCCGACAGTGCGCGGCAGCTAGCACCATACATATGTCTCTTAGCGTAATGTGCCTGAAGATAACATTAAGATAATTGACTCCTATTATGTAAAACATTCAGGGCCATATTTAACATTCAATTAAATGGGCTGTAAGGTTTCGTACGGCGCTATAATGTCTCCTGGCTAAGCAATAGTTTGCAAGGATGGTCGTCAACCTTTAGCAGTGCCATTTTCACTACTCTAAAAATGTTATGATAACTGAAATGCTAACGACGGCTCTTGAAGAGAAAAAAGAAATCATGGCATGAAAGATTCTATGTAGTGTTCTATGTATTTTTTATGTTGGGTAACAAAGTAAGCGGGAAATGAATTTGTAACATTGGATGTTGCTTTGTAATCTTTGCTGCACTTTTGGAATTGGATGGGAGGTTGCTTGAAGCCATCCGATAATGATAGGGATCAAAGCATGCATCTGTATAATGGAAAGAGCGTCTTTAATGCAATCCACCGGGACTGCTTTGACATTAAGCTCTTCATACAAAACCTCCAATAATAAGATTCATACATACTGTATAGAGTGGTGGGAAGAGTGAAGCCAGTTCATTTTTTTTTCTTCTAAGATGGAAAAAACCATTTTACACATTCGCTCTAAAATTTCACATTAATCTTTAGACCCATCAGATTTGCCCATTGGGTGCATTTGTAGCTACACAGACAATGAATGGGAAGAGAAGATGAATATGTGCAGAGAATGCCGTCGGATCGAAATTGTGCCAGTTATTTTATGTTCTATTATGATAACTTTATGTAGCTGGAAGATAAAGCGACGTTGAGGTTTACATTAATAACACAAAATCCATCATGCATGCCCGAAAATATGGATTGAATTTGCATTATTGAGAGAGGCAATCATAATGATACTGTGAATGTTACACTATAGAGAGAATTGAATGCTGGATCTGAAGGCTGAGTGGTGACATGTGAGTAATTATGGCTCTGAATAAGAGGATTTTATGAAGTGCAACATTTGTGGGTATACGGATGACTTCATTAAAATTAATTGCAGTACTCTACACCAGTGCCCATCCTCCCCAATCTACGGTACCATCAATACTTAAAGGGGTGGTCCAGGACTTTTTTTTAACTATGTACTGTGAGATAACGACCACCTATATTGTAAATGGCCGCTATGTATTGCAGTGAAGGAGGTCCTTAAGTCTTGTTAAATGTATTATGGGCCAGGTGCATGAACTGTCAGAGTGCTGGGCGGCTTTGGCTATTCACATACCTCCACCCATGGGTGTGTCTGGTCGGATATATGAGACTGGTTGTTTGGACATACGGTCTGTGTGTGCTTGGAAGCAGGTTACTTCCAGAAGGCAGCCTGTAAGGAGTCCATTTGTGTTTAGAACTGGCTACAAACTTCCCTGAAGACACACTGGCTAGGAGGCCATTTGTGTATGGAGTCTGTGGTCGCTTTGTGCTTAGGAAGCTGGAGTCCTTCTGAGGATTTGGACTGGCAGGAGTCAGTGTCTGGAGCAAGTCAATATTCCTAGTTCATGATCCCAGTGAGGCAGCCTTTCTAAGTGTCCATTGCAGCCTTGCTCAACCTTCAGAAAGGTAACCTCCCAAAAGGGGGGTTGTATACTGACCAAGGTCAGTGAGTGGACAGGTCTACACCTCCACTGGGATACTACTACAAGGGATTGTATCCGAAGCCGTGCAGACGTACCTGCGGATGAAATGGACAGTATGTCATACATGTTTCTATAATCCAAAGGAAGGCTCATGTTTGTGTTATTTTGAAGCCACAAGAAGTCCTTTGTTATGTTGCTGCAGCACCAGTTTATGTGTGTGAATAAACCAACTCAACTGTTTAAATAGAAAACCATCCTTGTGTGCCTTAATCTAGCATCCAAGTGAGTATCTCAAGTATATTCAATGAGCGTAGCTTCACACCACCAAAAAAATAACAGGCAGGTAGTTGCTAACAGAGGCAACTATGCCCTTGTTGTATTCAGCACAGGCACACAGTGTTTATTGACCACTCCTGCTGGTGATCCAGCTGGTCCATGTCAACAGAGAAATCCTTCTTCTTCTTCTGGACTGTTTTATTGACAGGGCATGGCTCCTGGCATCAAACTAGACAGCTGACTTCTCACAGTTAGGCACAGTGTAGTCAACTGACAATCAACATGCTGTAGGCAGTCACAACCTGTCAAGAGAGAAGAGCAGAATAGAAGCCGCTGCTCTGTTGATGTTGATGTCACATCAGCAGAACCTGCTGAATTAACGGCAGGATTGGTCTTGGATCACGCTATGCTGGCCGAGAATGGAGCCGGGCACAACAGACAGTTGTTAGCAACTACCTGCCTCTTAGTTCTTAGGCACAATGTAAAAAAAAAGTAACTGCTTTATGAAAGTGGACATGTATAGCCTTTCCTACAAATAAGCAATTTTCATTACATTTGCTGGGTTAGTACCCGAAACCCCAGGACCCAAACCAATTAATTAAATGGGGTAATATGGCATGAGATATAGTACCAGCCTTCACATTTGTGCCAGACCAGATCTCAACTTGCTCTTGTAATAGTAAGGCATTCTTCTCTAATATGAAGTGGTTTGGTTCCTATACTGTTCACATTAAATAAAAATGGGCCAATGAATAGTTTGATTGATTGAAAGAACGATTGTTTGCCAATGGCTCCAAACATGTCACAAATTACACTGACCAATATTGGATTTTTCCACCAATGTTGCTGCCAGTTCTTATAAGAATAAATCCATCATGCCCAACTGGCGTTTTGAACAATTAAGAACATTTGGAAATTGGTTTGATTCACCGAACCTGCCAACGATCGTTCATTATATTTGAAATCGGCCTTGTATTTTGAGTTTTATTTAATATATATGGATTTCTTAAAGACCTGTCAGGAGGTTTTGCTATGGAATCTGATAGCAGTATGCTGTAGGGGCTGAAAGTCTGATTCCAGAGGTGTGTGACTTACTGGACTGCTTCGTGCAGTTTTGATAACATCCTGATTTCTTTGCTGTAGACGTAGCAGTGCTCAAAATGCTGAAGTCTGTATAATCTCACCCACACCCCTGATTGTCAGCTTTCTGTGTACAATCAGTGGTGGGATCTGAATTATGCAAATTATCTGGACTGTCTGTCAAGAGACACCTAGTCCTCTGGTGATAGTCTCCTGTGGATAAAACACAGATTTTTTTTTAAATTACATCAAGCTGCAGTGCTGAGCAAGTGACACATCTCTGGAATCAGGCTCTTTGCTTTTACATTATGCTGCTATCAGATTAAATAGCAAAAACCTGTTGACAGATTCCCTGTAATTGAGTATCCAGGAAGGGCCGATATATAGCAAGAAAGTGGCAATCATGTGGGCACAGGGGCCTATGCCTGCATGATCAGCGCCGGGAGCTTGTGGTGACATATAGCTGATTTCCGACTGTTATTGCTAGGACCGGTGCCCCCACAGCCCCTAGCTGTTTAACCCCATAAATGTCACAATCAACTGTAATCGTTGCATTTAGACTGTGATAGATAGAGCACTCCTGTAGGGTTGGTCGGGGGTTCAGCCGAGGCTTAGGATTGTAATCGTGTCTCTGGCCGATCCACTACATGAAAAAGGGAATGGATGTGTGATGTAGGCAGTGGGGGACACACTCTTAGGGGTTGTGGCTCCATTACCTTTGCGGTAGATCCTCATACACCTAAATCCAAGTTAGACGCTAGGCTTTCATCCAACACTTGAGCTTTATTGCATGTCATAACTTCATATAAACCTTCTTTCTCATAGGAGAGGCACAACTTCTTCACAGGATAGGACACACATTTCTACTAACATAGCTGTCACAGAGTCCAACCGGCTTCCTGGAGCTCCGGCCCTTCACGCTGCAGGTTTGGACATTTTTACTGCACTTCAGGAGTCCCCAGACTCCGTGGTCACGATGGCTGTCCCTAAGCCATAGGCCCCACGCTTCGCGTCTGTTCTGGTCACACCTGCCCACTTGGCCGCAGGAGTGCTCTTTGCTTGTACCCAGGAAACGCTCTGTATGAACAGCTTCCATCTTCGTCTCTCTACTCCAAATCCTTGTCCTTTTTCCTCCTCTCTTCCTTTTTCTGTAACTGTGGGCTGGGCTAATCTCTCCTGCCCTAGCTGCCCCACCACTATGTCTTTCTATCTTACACTCCTGGCCAAACTGTGACATACCCACTATACTACATATACATTGTTCCGTAACAGGTAAAAGCAATTAATACATGACTACACAGCCACAGGATAAAATCACATAATATAAGATCACAGGTCTTCAGGGAGGCTTGCATGGGTCAGGCCAACCCCCTACACTCCCCACCTTATCAGGACCCCCAAAAAGTGATTACAGAGGTGTCATGATGACTTTCATGTCATCCAGCTATAGCAAGCCTCTTATACCATACCAGGAGCATGGACTAATAGGCTTTTGTCAGTGCAGAACTAACAGGTATAATATATTGAAATGCACAAAAAAATTATATGGTCCATTTTCTTCTGTTACCCTTGTAAAAATGAAAGTAATAAAAATTGTAAAACAAATATAAAAAAATTAAAATAACACAAGACTTCAAATCCCGATTAAAGTAAAAAATATATATATTTGGTATCGCTGCATTTAGAAATGCATCTCCTATAATATAAAATAAATTAATTTGATTGGTAAAGGTTGTAACAAGAAAAAAATCAAAATGCTAGAGTTACATTTTTTTTTGGTTGCCGAAAAATTTCAATAAAATCCAGGTGATAAAAATATTGTATCCACCCAAAAATAGTATAATTAAAAACCTCAGCTCAAGATGCAAAAAAAAGCTTTCACACAGTCCCAGATTCTGAAAAATTAGAACGCCATGGGTCTCAGAAATTGGAGAAAAAGAGCAAATTTTTTGGGCACATTTGTAAATTGTTTTTACCATTTAAGTAAAAAAAATATTCATCTTTGGTATCTATGAATTCGTACTGACCTGGGGAATCATAATGCCAGGACAGTTTTACCATATAGTGAACATGGTGAGTAAAAAACAAACAAACAAACAAAAAAAATAGTGGAATTGCACTTTTTTTTTTACAATTTCACCATACTTGGAATTTTTTGCAGAACAATACATGGCGATATGAATGGTCATAGTTATGATTAAGGAAGCCTAACTTTTGAAACGCGTCAACCGCATGTTTTTAACTTGCTGCACTATGATTTTTAGTTAATTTTCAATAAAATGGAATTTTAATAAAAATATTTTCCCTATGAAGACGCTGCTGCTGGATATTTTTTTCTTTTTTTTTTTTCTTTTTGTTGGAATTTTTTGCAGTACAATATATGGCGATATGAATGGTGTCATTCAAAAGTACAACTCATCCCACATAAACAAGCCCTCATATGGCTATATTGATGGAAAAATAAAAAAGTTATGACTTTAAGAAGGAAGAAAGAAAGGAAAAAAAACGAAAACGCAAAACGGGAAATCGCCAGTTGGTGAAGGAGTTAAAAAAATATAATGTTGCAATCAAGAAGGAAAGAATATAACCGGTGGCAGGAGCAGAGGTGTGGAAACCACATTATCTTCCCTGCATGGAGAAGAGAAGCATTTCTTTCATTTCTTTTATACACTTTATGGTTGTAATAGTCTTAAAAATCGTCATGGGTCAGAGATTTCCACTAAGGCAGAAAAATATTATCATCCTCAGAAATTGTATTTGCAGCTTCTTATGTGAATAAAGGAATAACTTCCAATAATTTCTAATATTCATATATTACGGTTCTGGTAACGTGCGTGTGATTCAGTTGACATATTCCGGCAGTAACATGAATAATGCATTCCGTTATTTGTATCCCACAGCATTTACATTTCCTGATGTATCACATTAAAGAACATTCTTATATTATGATGTCTGATGCTCTATGATTACAATAGGAATGTCATCACAATCAGCCCAAACCAATCCTATGGATTTTCACACCTCATTGCTGACAACTACTTATATATGAACTACAGAGCAATTCATTATTAATGGCATTTCCATTAACGCCATTATCACTCAAGACAATATGTACAATCAAAACTGCTCTCACCTCACAATGCAAGTATTCTTTGCAAAACTCAAATCATTGCAACATGCTAAAAATAAACTTAATAAGGTAGAATATCACCATTCTTCATGGCCTCCTGCACATAGTAAAGCCGTATCCAAAAAGCATTGCATACTGCATGCTTCGGACACATGGCAAAAGAAAGTCCCATGGCCAAGGAAGAGTAGCTGTTTGGTGCCTCCTGCACATGCATCACCAGCTCCTACCGTGTTTTTACAAAAATAAGACACTGTCTTATAATTTTTTTTGCCCCAAAAAAAGCACTAGGGCTTACTTTTGAGGTAGGTCTTAGGGGTACTTTACACGTTGCGACATCGCTAGCATTGGCTAGCAATGTCCAGCGTGATAGTACCTGCCCCCGTTGCACATGCGATAGCTTGTGATTGCTGCCGTAGCGAACATTATCGCTACGGCAGCTTCACACGCACTTACCTGGTCGGCGACGTCGCGGTGACTGCTGAACAATCCCTCCTTCAAGGGGGAGGTGCGTTCGGCGTCACCGCGACGTCACTAAGCGGCCGCCCAATAGAAGCGGAGGGGCGGAGATGAGCAGGACATAACATCCCGCCCACCTTCTCCCTTCCATATGTCGTCGGGATGCAGGTAAGGAGATGTTTGTCAGTCCTGCGGCTTCACACACAGTGATGTGTGATGCCACAGGAGTGACAAACAACATCGTATCAGCAACAGTAGCGACATTATGGAAATGAACGATGTGACACAGATCAACGATTTTTAACTGTTTTGCACTCGTTCATCGTCACTCCTAGGATTTCCACATTGCGATGTCGCTACTGGCGCCGGATGTGCGTCACAACAGCCGTGACCCCGATGATATTTCAGTAGCGATGTCGCAACGTGTAAAGTAACCCTTATTCTTGGGGAAACATGGTTTGGGCAAGTTTACCCCACCAAAAAAGACCCAGGTGATGCTTACCAGACCCTGGACATCTGCATGGCTCCCAGGTCCTCTTGCAATCTTTGATGGGCACTCCCAGCAGGTATGCTCCATGCTGCATCCCCTGCTTCTGGTAGACATACTCACATACATCAGATAGCACAGACACACTCATACACACACCCAGATTATACACACAATAACACTTCAGATCGCTCACACAATCACACATCAGATCACACACACACACACACACACTTACCACATCCAGCAATACCGATTGCTTCCAGCCAGCAGGGAAATATGTGATGCGGTGCAGTGGAACGCATGGAGGACCCAGCGGTGGAACGCATAGATGCGTTCCATTGCAGGTCCTATGCGTTCCACCGCACTGCGTCTCAATATTCTCTACCGGCCACAAGAAATCGGTATCGCAGGATGTGGTGAGTGTGTGTTTGTGTGTGATCTTATGTCTGATTTTGTGAGCGATCTGGTGTGTGTTTACGATCTGATATGTGTGGATCTGCGATTTGATTTGTGTGGTGGTGTGATCCACTGCAGGTCCTCTCACTCGGCATCTGGTGAGTATGATTGCGTGGTATCTGCTGTCTATAATGAAGTGTCCTTCAGTATTCTTTAACTTTTTTAGCTGCATGGACACTTCATTATTGAACCGCAATTAGGGTTTATTTGGGGTAGGGCTTATATTTAATCATTGCTCCGAAAATGCTGAAAATCCCCACATATTTTTGGAATGAAAGCTTATTTTTGGAAAAACATGGTACTCTCTATGCCCCGATGGTAGATAGCTGATATTATACGAAACAGAGATATGTAGTATATACAGTATATCTATGGGTTATGTTGTGTATGAAGCGCTGAGATGTAGGTGTGTTGACTCAACACTGTTGAGTGAGAGCTCAGTTGTCCAATCTGATATTAAAGGTGCAGGGTTTCTTTTGATGTTGCCTGTTTTGTGCGATTGCCCAGCTACTTAGCTGAGCAGTTTATCCCAGAAGACGGCCAGTCATAGCATTCTGCTCAGTGGTACTTTGGTTGAGTTTATTTGTGTTATGTGTTCTGATCTGTTGCTTCCAGATCTTGGACCTCATCTGACCTTGCATTTGCTATCCTCCAGGTATTCTGACTCTGGACCATGACCTGACTACGCCACTAGTAGATGTAGAAACTTAGTACTCAAGATCAATGTGAATAGTGTTTTTTATTGTGAAGAACTTGTAGGACCAGTGCAAGCACAGACGTTTCGGTCAATAGACCTTCATCAGTGTGCGTGCATAGGGTCCTTAGAAAGTATAGTAGCATGGCGAGCGGTGTTGCTGGGTATGACGCGGTGTCCACTGTTGTCTGCACGCACACTGATGAAGGTCTTTTGACCAAAACGTCTGTTTTTGTGCTGGTCCTACAAGTTCTTCACAATAAAAAAACACTATTCACATTGATCTTGAGTACCAAGTTTCTACATCTACTTAAGACGGTTTTGGACCATACTTGTGCACCACCCCAGAAGTGCTGTGTGTATCAACTCACTAAGTATGCCACGGTCTATTCCCTTAAACCTTAATATGCTCTCTTGGTATCTGACTCCGGAACATTTGGCTACCCTACAACAAGCCTTTTCTGTGTAGTGACTAGCATCACTTTATGACTGGCCCCTTATACTTTTTTTTCCCAACCTAAGAATCCAGTTGGTACACTATGTGATCAGATGGCAAATATGATCCAGATGGTTCAGAACCTGGCCATGGAACAACAGAACATAAAATCCTCACAGTCCCAGTTGCAAGGTCTGTTTTCTAGTTCTTTTGGTGCTTCCCAAAGTTCTTCACTATAGATTGTAGTTATGATTTCTGAACCTTCTGAGGTGCAATTGGTCTCTCCTAAACCTGTAATGGCACTTACTGATAACTGTTCAGGGAAGAAAAACCAGTTTAGAGATTTCAGGGAGAACTGTAAGGCTATGTTCACACAGTGCATGTTTTACTGTGTGTTTGGTGCGTTTTTGAGGTCATAAAGTTGCATCTAAGTGCATGCAATTCCTTCTCCCAGCGAAGTCTATGAGATGTCCATTTTGCTGTCTACACAGTGCATGTTTTTTTGGGTGCATCTTGGCTGTGTTTTTGAAGATGCAGCAGGTCAAGTCTTTTTGCGTTTTTTTCCAGCATTTTTGAGCCCTTCCAGTAATAGATATAACTAAAAAACGCATTGGGCAAAATGCGGTAAAATGTCTTTAAAACGCATGCGTTTCTTGATGCGTTTTTGACGTGGGTGCGTTTTTTGTGGCCAAAAATGCTGCATCTTTGTGATTAGAAAAGATGCACTGTACAAACATAGCCTAAACTATTTTTTACCTTGCGACCCTGGTCTTCAGGGAATGAATCATTTCAGCAGATCAATGATTCCAAACACACAGCCAAGGAAACTCTCAATTGGTTTCAGGGAAAGAAAATAAGGTTGCTAGAATGGCCGAGACGATCAACTGACCTGAATCCAATTGAAAATGTATGGAAGAAGTAAAGCTCCGAGTTCATAGAAGGAGCCCACGGAAGCTTCAGGATTTAAACAGTGTTTGTGTGTAAGAAAAGGACAAAATCACACATGAGCAATTGCAGGTGACTATTTTCTCCATACAGGAGGCATCTTGAAGCTGTCATCACCAACAAAGGCCTTTATTCGAAGTATTAAATAGATTTCAGTAAGTGTGTTCAATATTTTTTTTCCTGTGTCATATCCTATTATTATTACACATAACTTAATTTATGGACATTGTTTGAATTCTTAGCCTGTGTGGGTTGGATGGGTGTTACCAACATCTGGTGAGAAGTTCATGTCAATAGGATCTTTAGAAATATATTTACTTGGTGACGTATTCACTACTTGTTTCACCGTTGTATATGCTAGAAAAATGATTGCTGCTGGATATGTTTGTTAAACCATTTAAGTCATTATGAACTTATCAGTTTTGAAGAGGACCTATCTCTTGTTCAACAAACTGAGTTAAATTACCCCTTACCCTATATTTTATGTTTTCAATGTTGCAGGATTAAAGCCCAGGACAAGTGGTACATGGTCATTATCAGGTTAAAGTCCCAGAAACTCTTTAATTTTGTTATCCAAACCACTTGTCACAGGGACTGGATGACAGAACCGGTACACCTAGTTTGATCCACAGACTGGGGACCCTTTTCTGTCCCTCAGCTCAGAGGTATGCTATATGGTAGCAAGGTCAGAGTCGCTAGCGTGACCCTAACTCCTGTCCAAGCCCTGATGCAACTCCCCTCCCCCACTTCCACCCAATGGATGAGCTGGGACCGTAAACACAAACCCTACAACTTCACACAAGCAGGGTAAAACAACAACTCGTACACACGGCAGTTACACACAAAGAAGCAACTAAACATGCACAGAGGAAAACAACAAAAAGGGGGGAAGTAAACAGACAACTAGGAAACTTCCACACCGGACAATAAGCACACCATGGACTGCTGCAGTCAGCACCAATGCTGCAGCCAATACAGCAAGTAGCAGAGAGGGCTCCTCCAGCTGCTTTTACCTCCAGGCTGAGCTTCCCACTGAATAAGAATAACCGGCACCCTCTGCTGGGAGCAGAGGGTATATATATAGACTGGGAGTGGTCGCAAACCGGAAACACCTGAGGAGGTGATGACATGCTTGCTGGAAAGGAATGCAGACATTAACCCTCTTGTAGCCAAAGAAAAATGAATATATTTAATGTGCAGAGTATCAAAGCAAAGAGACTCTGGCCCAGCACCTGTCACTAGTCTCTACAACAACGAGATGACTGTGACACCGCTGGTCTTGGGGAGTAATAAAACACCTCCTTTCAAAAACAGTAGATAATATCCGGTTATGGAAAATTATACAACAATGATTTGAGCAAAGATACATATTCTGGGGGCAGAATTATTTGGCACATGAGTATTTTGATCATTTCAATTTTATTTAGATTTTCCACTTCCAGGCTTTGTAAACTTGAACACCTATTGGATGAAGCAGATCAGGTGATGTGCATTTGTGTAATGAAGGCAGGTAAGGATACAACTCCCGATATCAAGGTGTGCAGAATTATTAGACGGCTTGTTTTCCTCTAGCAAAATGGACCCAAAAAGGGAAATTTGAAAGACTCTGAAAAGTCAAAACTTGTTACAAGGCTTACAGAATGATGCAGCACTCTATATTGCTAAAATATTAGGGCAGGATCACACAACCATCAAAAGTCAAAAGGATCATACAAAAAAGTGTTAAGAAAAAAAGCAGCACATTAAGGCCTAAGACACACGGCATGAAAATCGGTGTGAGTGGAGTGCGATAAAAAAATCGCATTCTCCTCGGACCAATATTAGCCTGTGTAAGCACACATGAGCGACTATTTTCTCAGCCCTAATTGGACCGAGAAAACAATTGCAGCATGCTGCGATTGCAATGCGAGACTCTTTCTCTTGCACCCATTCAAGTGAATGGGGCGAGAGAAAAATCACACTGCACTCACTATACACCGGTGTACGGCGAGTGCAGAGCGAGAATGGCAATAGACGGCTACGGAGGAGAGTGGGAGATAAATTCCTCCCTCCCCTCCTCAATGCCGGCCCACCACCCGCAGCTGCGGTCTGCTCGCACGGTCGGACCTCAGTCGCAGGGACACTCGCATGACACTCGGCTCTGCTGTACTGCCGGCATGAGCCAAGTGTCATGTGAGGGGATCGCAGTAATTCCCGTGTGGCCCCAGCCTAACTGCCAAAAATTTGTGAAGAATCAAACGTGAAGCAACCAGGGAACCATTATCCTCCAGTGCTGTCATATTCCAGAACTGCAACCTCCCTGGAGAACCCAGAAGTACCAGGTGTTCAGTGCCCAGAGACACGGCCAAGGTAAGGTAAGGAAAAAAGAAACCAACTACCACTGAGCAAAACACAGAAGAGAAACGTCAACTCTCAGCCAATAAATATCTGAAGACAGATTGTCAAAGGTTTTATGGACTGATAAGAGCAGTGATTCTTGACCCACCAGGTGGATGAACTTGTGGCTGAGACCTTCACTTCTACTTTGGTTAGTGTTATGGGCTGGTATTTTTAAAGATGAGCTAGTTGGGCCTTTTTGGGATGAAGATTGACTCAAAATAAATTTCCAAACCTACTGCAAGTTTTTAGAAGACACTTTCTTAAAGCAGTGGGATAGGAAAAAGTCTATGTTTCAAAAAAACATGATTTTTATGCAAGACAATGCTCCATTGCAGCAGTTAAGTCACCACTTCTCGACTAAGTGGAGGCCTTAAAAATGACAGAATAATGACACGACCTTTTCCTCACCTGATCTAAACCCGATTGAGAACTTGTAGGCTCTTCTTACATGGTAAATTTAAGGTGAAGACACCTCTCTGATCAGGAGGGCTGTAGTTGGTGCTACCCAATAAGTTGATTGTCAACAGATTAATAAACTAACAGACTCCTTGGATGGACGGCTTATGACTGTTATTGAAAACAAGGGCGGGCAAATTGTCACTGATATTTTTTATAAAATGTCAAATGTATTTTTGAACATTTTGAGCTTTTTGGATATTATTATCACTTTAATACATGAAAATAAACCATTTTTAGTGTAAAATTTAAATTTAGTTGCCCCATAACTTTTTACACATATGGATGCATCTCAATGAATTAGAATATCATCAAAAAGTGAATTTATTTCAGTAATTCTATGCAAAAAGAGAAACGCATATATGATTTAGAGTCACACAGAGGGATCTATTTCAAGTGTTTTTTTCTGTAAATGTTGATGATTATGGCTTACAGCTAATGAAAACCCAAAACTCATTATCTCATATAATTAGAATAATTACCACAAAACACCTGTGACGGCTTCCTAAGCATTTAAAATGGTCTCTTAGTCTGTTTCAGTAGACTACACAATCATGGGTTAGACTGCTGACTTGACAGATGTCCTGAAGGCAGTCATTGACACACTCCACAAGGAGGGTAAGCCACAAAAGGCCATTAGTAAAGAAGATGGCTGTTCACAGAGTGCTGTATCCAAGAATATTAATGGAAAGTTGAGTGGAAGGAAGAAGTGTGGTAGAAAAAGGTGCACAAGCAACCGGAATAACCGCAGCCTTAATAGGATTGTTCAGAAAAGGCCATTGAAAAATTTGGGGGTGATTCACTGGGAGTGGACTGCTGCTGAAGTCAGTGCTTCAAGAGCCACCACACACAGACATGTCCAGGATATGGGCTACAACTGTCTCATTCCTTGTGACAAGCCACTCATGGCCAATAGACAACGCCAGAAGCGTCTTACCTGGGCCAAAGGAGAAAAAGAACTGGACTGTTCTCAGTGTCCAAGGTGTTGTTTTCAGATGAAAGTACATTTTGCATTTCATTTGGAAATCGCGGTCCCAGAGTCTGGAGGAAGAGTGGAGAGGCCACAATCCAAGCTGCTGGAGGTCTAGTGTGAGGTTTCCACAATCAGTGATGGTTTGGGGAGCCATGTCATCTGCTGGTGTAGCTCCACTGTGTTTTATCAAGACTAAAGTCAGTGCAGCTGTCTACCAGGAAATATTAGAGCACTTCATGCTACCCTCTGCCGACAAGCTTTTTGGAAATGGAAATTTCATTTTCCAGCAGGACTTGGCCTCTGTCCACACTGCCAAAAGTACCAATACCTGGTTTAATAATAATATCAAAGCAGCAAGGGCTTCCATAACACCTCAGCAGTGCCACAGGCTGATCGCCTCCATGCCACGCCACATTGATGCGGTTAATTAATGCAAAAGGAGCCTGACCAAGTATTGAGGCATTTACTGCACAGACTTTTCAGTAGGCGCCAACATTTCTGAGTTTAAAATCCTTTTTTCAGTTGGTCTTAGCTAATGTTCTTATTTTCTGAGATAATGACTTTTGGATTTTCATTTGCTGTAGGCCATAATCATCAACATTAACAGAAATAAACATATGAAATAGATCCCTGTGTGTGTAATGACTCTATATAATATATATGAATAGATCCCTCTGTGTGTGTGTAATGACTCTATATAATATATAGGAATAGATCCCTCTGTGTGTAATTACTAGAGTTGAGCGCGGTTCGCGGTTCGAGGTTCTCCAGTTCGTGGCTCGAGTGATTTTGGGGGCTGTTCTAGATCGAACTAGAACTCGAGCTTTTTGCTAAAGCTCGATAGTTCTAGAAACGTTCGAGAATGGTTCTAGTAGCAAAAAGACAAGCTAATTACTAGCTGGCTTTCCGCTGTAATAGTGTAAGTCACTCTGTGACTCACACTATCATGACATTTCAGTGTATAGTGTGCGGGAACAGCGCATTCAGATCACTGCTGTATGGATAGGATCGCCATTTTTTTTTTTTCCTTGTCTTCCTTCCCTAAGCGCGCGCGTGTAGTGGGGCGGGCCAGCATGTCAGCCAATCCCAGACACACACACAGCTAAGTGGACTTTTAGCCAGAGAAGCAACATGTCCATGTCACACGTCCCTGCATTATAAAAACGAGTATCTGCCCGTCCGGACGCCATTATCTCTTCTGCGTCTGGGTGTCAGTCACCGCCGGCGTAGCTCCTGTCTCCGATACTGCTGTGTACGCTCTATACACAGCGCTATACAGAATAGGGATAGAAGTTTCTTTCAGCCCTTCTAAGGGCTAATACCGGCAGGGTCAGAGCCATAGGTGACAGTCAGGGCAGTGAAAACAGAGTTTAACAGCTACACAAGATGACAGCGTCTGTGTAGCTAAGGTCAGGGATTTCCTCGCTGTATTTCCCCATTAGGAGGGATAGAAAGGCAGGCTTCCTTTCCTGTGCCCAGACCCATAACCCTGCCACTGTACCCTCCTGCCCTTTGCACACTCAAACTCATTGTTACTAAGCCATTATACTAGCAAACACTGAGTAAACTTAGTGGCATCCTAAACGTGGCTGTTGGACTTCTGTATTGTCCCACTAGTGCAAAGATATTTGCAGCACGTCTGCCTGCATTGCACACTCAAGCTCATTGTTACAAAGCCATTATACTAGCAATTGATGCTGCCAGTTTAAGGGCCGTAGTTGCATTGTCAGGGATATTTATTCTTTATTATTCTGCTGTTAATAAAGCTAGACCACCACTGCAATCTACACCACCTCTCAATTTTTACTACCACATTTTCAGTGCACAATCTTGTCGCAATCAAAATGAGTGGCAAAATGACAGATGCTGGTGGAAAGGGGAAGAGGCGTGTTGGAAAAGGAAAAAAAGGTTTTGTCCGTGGGGAAGGTGGCAAAGCTCCACTAACATCTGCTGAAGATAGACCATCTTCCAGCAAAAGTAAGATGTCTACTACTTACCGTGGACAATCCGATGTGCTCCCTTTTTTACGGACAAGAACAACTGGAACAAAGTAATGTAATGTAATGTAAGAGGAATAACACAGATTTTGTGAAATATATGATTAATGTGCTGCATACAGAGAAGGAAAACGGTTCACCTCTCTGAACAGTGTCTCAGAGTTTGTGGTTGGTGCTGCCCAAAATTTTCATTGTCAACAAATTAACCCCTTCATGACATCCACTGTACATGTATGGTTCAAGTCGGCAATGGGTGTATGGTGCAGGCTCACGGGGGGAACTCGCCTCATACTTGGCAGGTAATCGCTATGTGTTACCCATGATTGTTACCCTGTCAGAAATAACAGCATGCCGGCATGGGACTGCCCCATTCTATGGGCCAATAATGTAATTGTGGTGTGCATATGGAGTGCTATGTCAGCTGGTTGGTCTGCTGAAGACCTCTGTGCCTGTCATGATGAAGCTGCCTTTAAACCCTGCCTGTGGCCAAGCTTAAAAGGAGACTGTGATTTTCGCAATATTCAGCAATACTGCATTATTGCTATATATAGCACAAGAAATCAGATGATCGCAAGTGATAGTCCCCTAAGATGAGTAACAAGTTAAGTGAAAAGTAACAAAAAAAGTTTTAAAAAATAAAAAAATAAGAGTTCAAGTTACACCCCTCTGCCTTCCTTTAAAAATAGAGATGATAAAAAATTAAAAAAACACACACACACATATATATATATATATATATATACTGTCCAACAATGTAGACCAGCTCACTGCTGTGAATCACCTGGAACCTCAGCTGACCTGGTTAACTCCGTTGTGCCCGGATCAGGACGTAGGAGTCCATCCATACAAATGTGAACAACGACAAGGCAGAGTCCAGCAATAACGTGAGCAATCCAGGATGCTGTTAAAAAAATGTTTTCCTTCTTTTTATTCATAAATTCATTAAAATATAATGGTCCAAGCAATTCAGAACAGCATTATCGCAGGAAAATAGCGCAGATAGGACAAATCCTATCTGCGCTATTTTCCTGCGATAATGCTGTTCTGAATTGCTTGGACCATTATATTTTAATGAATTTATGAATAAAAAGAAGGAAAACATTTTTTTAACAGCATCCTGGATTGCACACGTTATTGCTGGACTCTGCCTTGTCGTTGTTCATATATATATATACTGTATATGGTATTGCTGCATTCAGAAAAGTCTGATCTAGCAAAATTAGTGATGTGTGATTTTGGGGGCTGTTCTAGATCGAACTAGAACTCAAGCTTTTTTGCAAAAGCTCGATAGTTCTAGATACGTTCGAGAACGGTTCTAGCAGCAAAAAAACCAGCTAATTCCTAGCTGGCTTTCCGCTGTAATAGTGTAAGTCACTCTGTGACTCACACTATTATGACATTTCAGTGTATAGTGTGCAGGAACAGCGCCTTCAGATCACTGCTGTATGTATAATGGCGATCGACATTATTTTTTTTTTTTTCTTGTCTTCCTTCCCTAAGCGTGCGCATCTTGTGGGGCGGGCCAGCATGTCAGCCAATCCCAGACACACACACAGCTAAGTGGACTTTTAGCCAGAGAAGCAACGGCATGTGTGATAGGATGTCCATGTCGCATGTCCCTGCATTATAAAAACGGACATTTTCCTCCAGCACGCCATTATCTGCCTTCTGCGTCCTTGGTGTGAGACATCACTGGCGCAGCTCCTATCGCCGATACAGCTGTATACGCTCCATACACAGCGCTGGACAGCTTAGGGATAGCACTTTCTATCAGTCCTTTTAAGGGCTCATACCGGCAGGGTCAGAGCCATAGGTGACAGGTCCTGAAAACAGAGTTTAACAGCTACACAAGATGACAGCGTCTGTGTAGCTAAGGTCAGGGATTTCCTCGCTGCATTTCCCCATTAGGAGGGATAGAAAGGCAGGCTTCCTTTCCTGCAGTATACACTCAGTACGAGTGGGGCAATCTGCCCACCTCCTACACAATAGGCAGCTGTAATGTGGAGCACTCAAGGTGCTTTCACCTACATGCCCCCTAACTGTTGTGCCCTGTTTAGGTTAATAAATGGTTAATGCCATCTGTGTCGCCCACCTGTAGCGGTCGCCTCAGGGACGTCACTCCACCTTCTGGGACGCCACAGCGGCTCCACTTGATTACCGTTGGCAACAGGTACATCAAGTTACTTACTTCTGAGTCATGATGCCACTCTCGGTTTGCGGTCAGGGTTATAGGTGACCGCCACTGCAGTTTAACGAGCATCTGGGGCTGATGGAATCTGCAGTCGGATGGTGTGGCCTCCCGAGAGTGAGGCTGGCCCCAGGGGCTCGGGTGTGTGGAACAACAGGTCGCAGAATAACTCAGTCGCAGTCCAAAGTGTCTTTCAACTTGTTTACTCACTGTTTGATGTTTTGTTGTGAGGAGCCCGGCCGATGCTGAGATTCAACCAGGTGGAACCAGGAACTCCTTCAGGCCAAACTGAGGGTAGCCGTTAACTCGCCTTCCTAGCACACCTTTTGTTTCAGATAACCCATTACTTGCAGTATGATCGGATTCATCCAGGGAAGTCGCTACTGCCTTTTCTCCCCTTTCTGGCCCGTTTGCCGAGACCAGGTGAGATGGCTTCTGGCCCTATCTCCTTATGGGTCCCCTTGTTGCTGCTGAGGCTCGAACTCTGTATCTTTGGTGAGGAACTTCTAGTCCCCTCACCGGCAGGTTTAGCAGATCAGTAAATGGATGTCTGTCTCTAGAGACCTGTGCGTGTCTAGTCACCAGCAGTCCTCGTACTCGACTGCCTTTCTTCAGATGTTTTTCAGACTGACTTTCTGGTCACTGTACTTCCCCGCTAACAGCTACCACACGTGCAGGGTCTGACTAGGGTGTCCGTGACACTGCCTCTCCCAGCAACTGCTGCACTCCGCCCCCAGACTGGCTCACTCCTCCTACTTTTCTTACAGCCTCTGCAACCTAGCTTCCAGCCCCTCCACTACACCCCTTGCTGAGAATTGAAAGCTAACCTCTTCCAGTGGCTACCCAAGGGTCCCCTCTAAAGGTGTGGGAGACCTGGTTGCTATGTGTCTTTGCGTACACACCTCATTCTGGCCTTTTGGAATTACCTGGAAGCACTGTCCCACCATGGGTGCAGTACTCAGTGGTGCCTGACCAGGTCGGGGGCACCACACATCCCACATAATACCCTCATCCTCCTCCCTTATGATGCGCTTTCCCCACCCTACTTCAGCCTCCTTAAATTCCCTGCCTTTTCCTGTTCCGACCTTTCCTTGTTGCGAGACCCAGAGCTCATCTCCCACCTTCCCGCCTCTTTGCCTTTATGTTTAATTATTGTGTCTCACCAAGTCACAGTGGTTTCTAGGTTAAAGGGAACCTGTCAGGTCCCATATGCGTTCTAACCTATAAGCAGGGTGATGTGTGGCCTAAAAACCCCTTCCTACCCATCCCTGTGTTGTAGTACTGTGTAATATGAATTTATAAAAAAACATTTTATTACTTACATGTTCCTTATGTAAATGATCAGAGGGTCTAGTCCCCTGGGCATCACTTCACCCTGTGGGCGTTTGCATGCTTTCCATGGTATCACGCCCCTGCAGATGTGATATCATGGATTTACATGAGTGATGCCACCGTCAGCTCCTGGAGATCCCACGCGTGTACACTTGCCATTCGCGCAGCCTTCATATCTGGGTGTTTACTTGCTGGCTTTAGACGCACTCTGCACATGGTCAGAACAGCAGGAGTCTTCTGATCATGTGCAGTGTGCTTATGAAGCCAGCAAGTAGACACTGGTTGCGCGAACAGCAAGCGCTCCTGTAAATCCTTGGTATCACGCCCACAGCGGCATGATACCATGGAAAGCTCCTGGAGATCCCACTCATACGTGCTTGCCGTTTACGCAGCATTCACATCCGTGTGTTTACTTGCCGGCTTCACAAGCGCACGTCACTCATGTAAATCCATGGTATCATGCCCACAGGGGAGTGATACCACAGAAAGCATGCAAACGCCCAGGGGACTAGACCCTCTCCTATTTACATACGGAACATGTAAGTAATAAAACGTTTTTTTTTTTTATAAAATCATTTTACACAATATTACAACACAGTGATGGCTAGGAAAGGAAGGGGTTAATAGGCCACACATCACCCTGCTTGTAGGTTAGAGCGCATATGGAACCTGGCAGGTTCCTTTTAAACATGAAGACGTTCGTGCACCGGGAGTCCTGTAGGAGCACACGGCTTCGTTGCTAATGGTTTACCAAGACGGTTGCCTGATGTCAAGACAGCTGTGACCAACTCCATTGACAAAAGATGAAAGTGTTGTTGTTTGATCTACCTCTCCAGTAAAGAGTTCTGTTTAAAGTTACACATGTGTGGTGTGGTTATTACATGGGACTTTGTTTTGGGCCGTTCGGGTCGCGACAGTCTTTGAACCTTGTTTTAACTAAACCAGATTTTAGCTATTTTTCAAAACGAATTCTAAGTTTCGAAGACAGAGAGTCTCATAAGTGGAGAATAAAGCAGATATCTCTGATTAGGACAATTGCAACTTGTTTTTATATTTCCCTTTATAATCGGATTATGCAAAGTTTTTGAAAACAACAACTTAAGGTGGTGTCACACACAGCGACAATGACAACGACGTCGCTGCTACGTCACCATTTTCTGTGACGTTGCAGCGACGTCCCGTCGCTGTCGCTGTGTGTGACATCCAGCAACGAGCTGGACCCTGCTGTGAGGTCGCTGCTCGTTGCTGAATGTCCAGCTCCATTTTTTGGTCGTCGCTCTCCCGCTGTGACGCACAGATCGCTGTGTGTGATAGCAAGAGAGCGACGAAATGAAGCGAGCAGAGAGCAGGAGCCGGCATCTGGCAGCTGCGGTAAGTTGTAACCAGGGTAAACATCGGGTAACCAAGGTGGTTACCCGATATTTACCTTCGTTACCAGCCTCCGCCGCTCTCACGCTACCAGCGCCGGCTCCTGCTCTGTGCACATGTAGCTGCAGTACACATCGTGTAATTAACCCGATGTGTACTGTAGCTAGGAGAGCAGGGAGCCAGCGCTCAGTGTGCGCGGCTCCCTGCTCTCTGCACATGTTGCAGCACAGCGACGCATGTGGTTATGATCGCTGCTTCGGCTGCTGTGTTTGACAGCTAAGCAGCGATCATAACAGCGACTTACAAGGTCGCTGCTACGTCACAGAAAATGGTGACGTAACAGCGACGTCGTTGTCGCTGTCGTTTAGTGTGACCCCAGCTTTATTCCTATCACAATAGATGTACCTCATACAGGGGATTTTCTGATGCTCTACAGATCACACATCAAAATTCACTTAATCGTAACCTATATAAAAAAAACATAACATTCATTGAAAAAATGTAATTTTATTACTGATTTTGAGTAGATTTGATTTGATTCTTATTTCCCCGACTGTTAACATCTGATGCGTCCAGCACTTAGTATAATAATACAATTCCATCCCCCTTGGTTCTCTGCGCTTAAAGTGGCATTTTTCAATCTCTGATACTATTACATGTATTGACCTCTTTCTGTTTAGATGAAACTGGCTTTAATGGTATATTCTAAGCAATTATTCTTCTCTTAAATGCACAGTTTTATCTTATTAACAAATATCCACCTAAAGTAATTAGCCTCTTTACATAAAATCTCGCTACAGAATTTCAAGGGACTGAGTGTCAATGCAGATATTTCACTAGTGTCGATCAATTTTTCCATTACGCAATATACTTTGTATATGGAGCAGCTGAAAATGTTTTTTTTTTCTTTTTTTCTTTAATATAGTTAATCTGGATGCTGCATCGCTAAATAATTAATACAGCAGAAAGAAAACAAATGCAAATTTTTGTATGACTTCAAATGCAAAATTACAACCAGAAATGAGCTGATCAATCCAGAGGATCAAGTCAGGGTACCATTTCTTGAAATTAGAGGATTCATGTGAATTTTAACATTTTGAGATTCAATTTGGAGTTCATTAAAAAAAAAAAAAAAAAAAAAATACTTGCACACTACCATTTCCCGCACTGCTGAAGAATCAGAGAGAGATAATGTTATAATTCTCTGCAGCTGTTACATTTTACAGATGGTGGTCAGTACCTGGGACATCACAGATCAGTGATTTCCAGTGCAGCACAGTTTGTACAGCAGAAACATTTTTCATCTCCAGAGTCACTGAGAAAGTTTCTCTCTCCTATAGAGTGTAATCTCTTAAAATCAGCAGGATTCTCCTTCTCCTGTAGAGTGTAAGCTCTTATGGTCAATGGGGTCCTCTCTCTCTCCTGTAGAGTGTACTCTTTTAGAGTCACCAGAGTCCAATCTCTCTCCTGTAGAGTGTAAGCTCTTATGGTCAGAGGGGTCCTCTCTCTCTCCTGTAGAGTGTAAGCTCTTATGGTCAGTGGGGGTCTCTCTCCTGTACAGTGTACTCTTTTAGAGTCACCAGAGTCCAATCTCTCTCCTGTAGAGTGTAAGCTCTTATGGTCAGAGGGGTCCTCTCTCTCTCCTGTAGAGTGTAAGCTCTTATGGGCAGTGGGGGTCTCTCTCCTGTATAGTGTACTCTTTTGGAGTCACTAGAGTCCAATCTCTCTCCTGTAGAGTGTAAGCTCTTATGGTCAGAGAGGTCCTCTCTCTCTCCTGTAGAGTGCAAGCTCTTATGTTCAGTGGGGTCCTCTCTCTCCTGTAGAGTGTAAGCTCTTATAGTCAGTGGGGTCCTCTTTATCTCTCCTGTAGAGTGTACTCTTTTAGAGTCATTAGAGTCCAATCTCTCTCCTTTAGAGTGTAAGCTCTTATGGTCAGTGGGGTCCTCTCTCTCTAATTTAGAGTGTAAGCTCTTATGGTCAGTGGGGTCCTCTCTCCCCTGTAGAGTGTAAGCGCGTATGGTCAGTGGGGTCCTCTCTCTCTAATATAGAGTGTAAGCTCTTATGGTAAGTGGGGTCCTCTCTCTCCTGTAGAGTGTATGCTCTTATGTCAGTGGGGTCCTCTCTCTCCTGTAGAGTGTAAGCTCTTATGGTCAGTGGGGTCCTATCTCCTGTAGAGTGTACTCTTTTAGAGTCACTAGAGTCCAATCTCTCTCCTGTAGAGTGTAAGATGTTATGGTCAGAGGGGGCCTCTCCCTCCTGCAGAGTGTAAGCTCATATTGTAAGCGGGGTCATCTCTCCTATAGAGTGTAATCTCTTATGATCAGTGGGGTCCTCTCTAATATAGTGTAAGCTCTTATGGTAAGTGGGGTCCTCTCTCTCCTGTAGAGTGTAAGCTCTTATAGTTAGTGGGGTCCTCTCTCTAATATAGACTGTAAGCTCTTATGGTCAGCGGGGTCCTCTCTCTCCTGTAGAATATAAGCTCTTATAGTCAGCGGGGTCCTCTCTCTCTAATATAGAGTGTAAGCACTTATGGTCAGCAGGGTCCTCTCTCTCCTGTAGAATATAAGCTCTTATAGTCAGCGGGGTCCTCTCACTCTCTTGCAAGTTCTAGATCTAATTTTAAGTGGTATCTGAGCTATTAAATAGCTGCTATATCTCACACACAGCACAGAGACATGAGGGAATTTTGCTCTCCTGTCTCTTTGTAGCATGTGTCATGCTCACACCGCCGAAGATCCAGGCAGTGAGCATTCATGATGTAGGAGTAGACCCATTAGACCACAGGGGGAAACCCGGACCAACCCTTTAGCATAGGGAGGGGCTTGACTAAGCGCCCACCACGAGGTGGGATGCCAGGTGCCACTCCCAGGGCAGGTGACCAGGACTGTGGCAGCTGAGCCGGCCAGTGCGACAGCAGGACTGGGGGAACAGAAACTTAGAGCAAAGTCCTGAATTGTAACGAGCAGGGTAAGCACCAGCAAACATTAAACACAAGACACCAGGAATAGGACCTCAGGCACGTGTCCTCAGGCACAGATCATGGACATCGGGTCAGGCTTCAGACATCGGGCAGAGGTCATCAGACACCGGATATTGGGTACAGCAGGGTAAGACCACAGCAGGGTGGCACAGGAACAATAAGCATGGACCACAGCAGAGGGGTGTGGGCACACCAGGCGTGGACCTCAGCAGAGTGACGTCAGGACAGCAGGTACGCAGGTACTTCCAGACTTCAGGTAACAAATAAACACGACTTTATTCACAGCAGGAGTACATCACACGGCAGGATATCAGGTAACACAGCAGGACTTTGGGTACATCACATGTCAGTATATCGGGATATATCACACAGCAGGATATCAGGGTAATCACAGGACATCAGGGTACATCACACAGCAGGATATCATGGAACATCACACAGCAGGATATCAGGGTACATCACAGGACAGGAACAGAAATACAGGACACAGGACCAGGCTGGAGTCCAGGGAGAATGCCAGTAACTGGATATGTATGCCTGAATACGCAGGTACCTGAGCACACTGGAACAATGGTTAACTGGACTTCAAGTGTCGCGGGCGGAGGGGCCGCGCTCGCTACGCTCGAGTCCGCGGCTGCTGCTGTTGATCGGTGGCTCGAGCGGTGGGCCGGGCCCGGGGACTCGAGCAGCGCTCCTCGCCCACGAGTGAAAAGGGGGTGGTTTGTTTTGGGAGATAGTTCGTGACGCCACCCACGGGTCGTGGTGATGATGGGCACCACCGCTGCTGGTGACGGGGATACCGGGAGTGATGGTAGGGAGCAGCTAGGATCTTGTCCCCTCCGTGGGTAGGGGTTGGTGATCCCGGGGCCCGGTGGTGTAACGGGGAGGCAGGATGGCTGGGGTGCAGGGTTGCAGGGGCAGCGCGGCGCGGTGCCGGATGGCATTGTGGTACTCACACAGACACAGATGCACAGAGTCTCTGATAAACCAAACGGCTGGATGGACGGGTCCCGCAGCCGGCTGCAGTGTTTGTGCTCTCCCCAGACAGGGTGATGGTGGCTGTCTTTCCCTGCACCTTGTTAGAATGTTCTGACTCCTGTGGTTGCCCACCGGTAGTCCGCTCCCCGGCGTATAGGTACCGAAGGAGCCCGTTTTGCCCGCAGGCTCTGGCCCTTGGATCTCTAGCCTATGGCGGTGGCTGTGTATCCTCACGATGTGGACTGTTGCCTTCTGTCGGGTCTTGGGTGTTAGGAAACCCCTCAGGTTCTGGTCACTTTCGGATTTGACCGTTGTCGGCGGGTCCAAGCCTAGTCGGGGTCCGATAGCCCTGCCTTTGTGCTTAGCTTCACTCCGCTCCCCGGTTCGGTACCGGCGGGCCACCACCCGACCCCGATCCTACGGTTCCGCAGAGATCCACTAACTCCTGCAGACAGCCACCACCGTCTGCCAACCTTGCTGACAGTGCCTGGGCTCCTACCCAGACACTAACAGGTTCTGTCCTTTCACTTTCACCTCCAAACTTAATCTGTCACTTTTCCCGCCTCCAGGCCTGTGAACTCCTCGGTGGGTGGGGCCAACCGCCTGGCTCCGCCCCACCTGGTGTGGACATCAGACCCTGGAGGGAGGCAACAAGGGTTTTTGTCTGACTGGTGTGAACTGTCCAGGGGACGGGGGGTGTGTGTTGTTATGTCTGTGACTACCTGGCTGGTCCAGGGCGTCACATTCCCCCTTGGTGAAATGCAGACCATCCGCGGGCTGCCTGTCCATCACCGGTTTTATTTTTCTTCTGAAAAAGATAAATAACAAAGAACAGTATGCATTTTCAAATCTTCCCTTACGGGAGGCATGTCACTTAAACGTTGCAAACATTAATAAAAACACTTTTAATAACAATGGACGGGTTCATGTACTTCCGCTCCCCCACCCAAGCAACCTACACCTTGATGCTGCCCCTAAGGAATGGGCAGCTCCCCTTTACCCCAGTCCTGGTCCAGGTCACCCGAGCGGGAACGGGCACGGTGTCTCGCACCCGGCTGTCACTTCAGGGGACCCCACGTCCAGGGGGACCCCTGACCCCCGGAGGATGGCCACCGGTCCTGGTGGTGGCCGGACCCCAGCCTACTCTGCTTCCTCCAATCTGCCTCTCTGGAGGCGGCAACGGAATACAGCCCACAACTTATTTACAAGGCCACAAGTTCGTGGTTGGCCTGCAAGTTCTCGGCCTTGTTCATGAGTAGTTTCTCATGTGGGCTGTTTTGAAGTAAACATACTGATGGTCCCAACGGGGACAACTCTTTCCTTCCACGGACGGTAATCAGGTAAGTCTTCGGATTAATTAGCATTCATTCAACTAAAACAAAGTGCTGAGGGTCCCAACGGGGACAACTGGAGAGCAAGAAATCCCACACAACACATGCAGAGCCTGCAGCCTAGGTGGGAGCAGAGCCGACCATCACATGGGCATCCACCGGGAACAACAGCCGGGGACTGCACTTATACACAGACGGCAGAGAGGAGGGAAGAAGGTACACTGCACAAGGTACAGAGGGACACCGATGTGGCACCCTGGCCTATCAGGTCGTCACAGGGTATTGTGCAACCTGCCCTTATGCACGGTATCCACCCCTCCTTGGTTAACGGATCCCAGCCCTCTTGGGTTAACAGCTAATCCAATTAAATCCGGGGTACACTTCCCACTTGAACCTACCAGACACACCATTGGGGGGCTTGAAGGGAATAGGGCCGCCCACATGGTGGGTTGGTGAGGAGAAAATGAGGACAGTGTCAGTTGAGTTGAGAGTTGAGTTGAGAGGCGAGAGAGGAGGAGGAGTGGCTCTCGTGAGGAGAGGCCACGGAAGAGAACTCCTGTATCCCAGGTGGCAGACATTGGTCTGGGCCTGGAAGGAGCTAGAACCCAGTCACAGGGGACAGTGTCAAGGGGCATGGACTGCCGAGGAGGGCAGCCGGCGGCCTTGAGCTATTACCGGGCAGTGGTCAGGGCACGACAGGGTACGTGGACCTCAGGCCGGAAAGTAGCTTCACGCGTTCCGGTAATTTACCCGACGGGGGTGAAGACTTGAAGTGTCATCCCCAACCCGCTCCAAAATCGGGGTACTAGCGCACCGATGGGATATGACTTTCCCACTACAGTCCAAAGAAATCCTACACGTGAACCCTGAGAGCAAGCTCACTCTATTAGCCATATGGGTGAGCGGGACCCGGAGAGTTTCATACCAATGGGTCCAAGTGAGAATAAGGCGCCAGGGATAGGGCCACAGACCAATAACAACACCAAGGGCACGGATCCAGGCGTACTCTCCGCAGACTACGGAGGTGCTCAGAACTTTGGTTTACAAGCTGTCGGTGTGGTTATTCTGGGACTGAGTGAGTACACTGGAAGCCCCCTGCACCTATCCACCAACGGCACCCAAACACCATCCTACACCAACGGGCCCCGGGACACGAACCCCATACCCACGGATTTGTAAAACATCAGGCTGCCACACCATCATCACCGGGCTCCCGGTGGTCCCTCACATTACCACACACTGTGGGTGGCATCACGAACTTTCCAGCATCCCCTTGTACATATCAACCCCACCTTTTGATCGAGTGGCCGCGCGACCCCCGGGTCCGGAGACCCCTCGTGCCACCGCGGAACACCGACATCCATAGTATGCTGGAGGGACAGCATGTGTTCAAACGAAACAGCAAAATAAAGCAGTGTGGCTGTGAATCCAGCACTTGGTTGAGATAAAACATTCACTAGACAGAAGAAGCAACATTTCTGTCTCCTGTCTTCCTGCTTCTTTGAACAGCCAATCACAGACAGACAATGGATGTTTACAAACACATGGGAAAATCACAATCATTATAGGTATAAGTGATACCTGTCTACAGCCCATAATTCTGATATGAGGACATTAACTACATTTACTGAAACTATAAAAAGAAGGTAATTAGAGTGAAAATAATCTATATAAGTTTTTCATCTTAAAAAAAGTCATAGAATCATAGAATGGTAGAGTTGGAAGGGACCTCAAGGTCTATCGGGTCCAACCCCCTGCGAGTGCAGGCTGTCCTAAATCATCTCAGCTATATGTTTATCCAGTTTCCGCTTGAAGATTTCCATTGATGGAGAGCAAACTACCTCCCGTGGTCGCCTGTTCCACTCCCTGACTACCCTCACTGTCAGAAAGTTTTTCCTAATGTCTAATCTGAATCTCCTTCCTGTTAGTTTCCCTCCATTGCTTCTTGTACTTCCTTGTGCTAATGAGAATAGAGTAGTTCCCTCTGCACTGTGACTACCTTTCAGATATTTGTAGACCGCTATTAAGTCTTCTCTCAGCCTTCTCTTTTTCAAACTAAACATCCCTAGTTCAATTTTGTCATTTGTTCAATTGTCATGGACAACTTCAATTTCTTTTTACTAACAGGGCAAAAAAGTCTCCACTAACTATCTGTTATGCCCCCACCATGGCTACTTTCCTTGACCATGGCATAAAGTTGCAGCGTATGTGGTCAAACTCAGCTCCATCCAAACTCTGCCATGGTGCCCCAGGGGATACAGATGGGAAATAAAACTGGTGAAAAAAGAACTGTTGGGAGTGATGAATGTTTACGCATATACATTACTTTAAATGTGAGCAAAACAGGAAAAAAGGAAAAAATTAAAATTAAAGACTTTAAATAACCTTGCTTATAATCGGGCAAACCTTGTTATTGTATCATCCAGGTGGGTACTTTTTAGAGATTACAATATGTCTACGGGGTATATGGTCACTAATATGCCAAGCCATATAACTAGCTGTAGTGAGCACATGTAGGTCTTGAGTCTTGAGTTGGGGATTCTAGGCTTAGGCGGGCTTTGCACACTACGACATCGCAGTTGCGATGTCGGTGGGGTCAAATCGAAAGTGCCGCACATCCGGCGTCGCTCCCGACATCGTAGTGTGTAAAGCCTTTTACATACGATTAACGAGCGCAAAAGCGTCATTATCGTATGATCGGTGTAAGGTCCGCCATTTCCATAATACCGCTGCTGCGACGGTACGATGTTGTTCCTCGTTCAAGCAGGCAGCGCACATCGCTGTATGTAAAGCTGCTGGATCGAGGAACATCTGCTACCTGCGTCCCGGCCGGCTATGCGGAAGGACGGAGGTGGGCGGGATGTTTACGTCCCGCTCATCTCCACCCCTCCGCTTCTATTGGCTGCCTGCCGTGTGACGTCGCTATGACGCCACACGACCCGCCCCCTTAGTAAGGAGGCAGGTCGCCGGCCAGAGCGACGTCGCAGGGTAGGTAAGTGCATGTGAAGCTGCCGTAGCGATAATGTTCGCTACGGCAGCAATCACAAGATATCGCAGCTGCGACGGGAGCGGGGACTATCGCACTTGGCATTGCAAGCATCGGCTTGCGATGTCGCAGCGTGCAAAGCCCGCCTTACTCTAAACCTCCCCATTCCTAGACTTTTAATATTGGGCCAGCTTTGAAAAAAATCCCAAAAACTTTGAGATATTCAGTCAGGAGATGTTTCCGCTATACATGTCCATATGTGCCTGTAGTTGTGTAGTTGTGTTGTGAATGGCCAAACCTTGGGGCTTTTGCAAGCATGTCACAATATTGCATTTAATTATTTTCAGGATTAATTGTAGTCTTTACCAAAATTTGCAAAAAAAGCAAAGATGGAACATTCCCTTCCGGTATATGCCTCTAGTCCTCACTAGTGATGGGCAAGTGTGCTCAGCACTGCTCGGTACTTGATTGAGCATTGGGGTGCTTGGGCATGCCCGGATTCTTGACTACTGCAAGTGCTCAAGCTACAGTAAATGCTGGACCAGGGGCGGAGGTAAGGGGGCCATTTATACCTCTAAATCAGGTGGAATTGTGCATTTTGATGAGTTATTGGGCTGAAAAGGGGCTCATACATGTTAGTGTACTGGACCCAGTTCTTTTACCTGCCTGGCACACAACACACTAGCCCCCACAGTCCCTACTGCATCAAACATCACTCTTCAAAATCCGTTCAGTCCTTCCGGCTTCCAACAGTCTCCATCATGCGGGTACATTTGGCATCATTCGGCAACTTCTGTCCCGTGTGCGCCGTCCATATGTTCTTCCCCACCTACAGTAATTGTGTGGTTAGTTCCGCTCTAGTCCCCACGAGGAATAGGTAATCAAGCTGAAATAACCATTCAATTTCATAGGCGGGGGGGGGGGAGGGATTTTGGACGGTGCACATGGAATGGAAGTTGTACACAATGCCAGCTGCACACTGGATGATGAAGATGTTATGGTCGCCAAAGAGCGGTGAGAGTCCGGGAGCGGACCCACTGGACCGTAAACCGGACACCCCTGGAGGAGCTAAACTGGAGCTAGCCCCTATACAGGGACTGTCAGGCGCAGCTCCAGGGAGCCTAAATGGATGATAGCCAGGACCATTGGTATCGGCTCTTACAGAAAGGAAAGACTCAGAAGTCTGGTATGGATTTGCTCAGATGTGGCATGGAGGTAATGACTCAGCTGTGGCAGCACAGAGGTGGTGACTAAGAGGTGGCACAGAGATGGTGGTAAATATAGAATCAAGGAAGAGACACAGGTTAGCGTGAACAGGTAACTGGTACAAGGACATGAGACACAGGACTAAACACAGTAATAAGTGCGGGACCTGAGAACTAGCAATGCAGTATGGATAGGCAACGTTGCTCAGGCACCTCCCTAAAGGGCGGAGTGCCTTAAAAACCTACAGGGAAATTGCTGACCTCCAAGATCACTTCTGGGTAATAGGATGCCGTCCCTTTAAGAATGGCACTCTCAGAAGGCCTGCATGTGGCCTGGAAGCAGGAGGAGGCTTCGGCAGTCTGAACGGGGTGCATGGGACTGCCGGATTGGGTAGGAGAATGGCAACTCCGCCGAGGCATGAGAGCTGGGTCATGCGGGGGCGTCGCACCAGGATCGGGGGCTATAGGAGGCTTATGGAGGCTACCAAGATGAAATGTAGGCTGATGGGCAATGTCTATTGCTGTGGGGACTGTGGTAGCCGGGAGCTTTGTCCAGGGCAGGTAAGAAAATGGGAGTCTCAAGCAAAAAAAAATGCTCGAGTCCCCCATTGACTCATATAGGGCGGCACAGTGGCTCAGCGGTTAGCACTGCAGCCTTGCAGCACTGGGGTCCTGGGTTCTAGTCCCACTAAGGACACCATCTGCAAGGAATTTGTATGTTCTCCCCGTGTTTGCATGGGTTTCCTCCGGGTACTCCGGTTTCCTCCCACACTCCAAAAACATGCTGATAGGGAACCTAGATTGTGAGCCCCAATGGGGACAGTGTTGCCAATGTATGTAAAGCGCTCTGGAAATAATAGCGCTATATAAATGAATAAATATTATATTATTATTATATACTAGAAGGTGGCCCGATTCTAACGTATCGGGTAGTCTAGAATGTGTATGTAGGTTAGCAGATTGAATAATAATATAATCATCAAGTCTTGAATAATGATGGTTCATTTCTTGCTCGTTGGTCTCCCGCTGTGCAGCACGCATCGGCGTGTTTGACAGTGGGAGACTATCGATCTGAATGGTCAGGGAGCCGGCGTACACTGGTAACCATGTTACACAATCGGGTAAGTATGCAAAGCGCTTTGCTTAGTTACCCGATGTGTACCATGGTTACCAGCGTACGCCGGCTCAAGCACACGTGTGCCAGGAGCCGGGGGTAAGGTAGTAACCATGGTACACATTGGGCAACTAACGAAAGCACTTTCCATAGTTACAGGACTGTGTACTATTTGTTACCAGCGTACGTCGGTAAGCTGATAACTATGGTACATATTGGGTAACTATGCAAAGCGACAGTGCTGGTTTATTTTTTGCTTGTTGGTCTCCTGCTGTGCAGCACGCATCGGCGTGTTTGACAGTGGGAGACCAACGATCTGAATGGGCAGGGAGCCGGGGTAAGCTAGTAACCATGGTACACATCGGGTAACTATGCAAAGCGATTTCCCTAGTTACCCAATGTGTACCATGGTTATCAACCTACGCCGGCTCCAGCACACGTGTGCCGAGAGCCGGGGTAAGCTAGTAACCATGTTACACATTGGGTAACTAAGCAAAGCGGTTTCTATAGTTACCCGATGTGTACCATGGTTACCAGCCTACGCCGGCTCCTGCACACGTGTGCTGGGAGCCGGGGTAAGCTAGTGGTTTCACACATCCAGCTTTTCTCCACTTTGTCGGATCCGGCGCGCTGCCGTAGGCTGGTTTCAGACGTCCGTGTTTTAGGTACGTGTGACATGCGTTTTGTAACACGGATGTCACACGTACCCATGTTTTTCTCTGATGTGCCTCACACGTCCGTGTTTGCACATGGACCATGTGACTTTTCATGACCCCGCACGCACACACGCAGGCATCTCCGGCAGCACGGATGTCACATGGATCGCACACTGATGTGATCCGTGCGACATCAGTGTAAAACATACCGGAGAAAATATGGGTCTTTTTAATGAAAATATTTTCTATATTTACCTCTCTCCAGAGATGCTCTCTCTGCCTCTGCTGCCTCCCGCTCCTTATCGTCGCTCATTATACTCACTGAATATTCAGTGCCCTGAGGAGCTGGAAGCAGGAACATCGCGGGGGACTTCAGAGCCGGGGACTGCATCGCTGGGTGAGTGTACAGCAGAGTGTGTGTGTGTGTGTGTGTGTGTACATGCATGTGCGGTATGTGTGTATGCGCTCGGTGTATCCATGTGTGTCTGCTGTGTGTGTATATACATGCATGTGTGCTATGTGTGACATGGACGTCTGAAGGCAGCCGTACACTATGTACAGGACAGTGGCTGCGCCGCAACTTCCTTTTCCCATGACAACATGTGATCGGAGCTTGTCGCACGGCAACTGTAGTGTACACAGTGCACGGGGAGCGCGCCGACAAAGTGGAGAAAAGGTAAGTATTAGGCCTTGTGCGCACTGGAAAATGGAATTTTCCAAGAAAATTCCGCAGGGTCTGAAAGATTACCGCACCTGCGGTAAAAAAAACGCATCAAACCGCACCCAAAAACCACATGCGGTTTGCTGCGGCTTTACTGTTCGCGGTATTGCCGCAGTTTTGCCGTGTGCGGATTAGTACATGTGTTTTAATGCATTCAATGCAATAAAGCACATTGAAAAAAAAAAAAAATTCCTTCTGAGATAGAGGGATAGATAGATAGAGAGATAGATAGAGAGATAGATAGATGATAGAGGACAGATTGACACGCTGCATTTCTCCCAGGCGGTAGTATGTTTATATTACCAGCCGTGGGAAAATGACCTGTAATTACCTCTACAGGCTCCCTGCGAGGCTGCATTCATTCAGTGCTGTTGTCAGTCGCAGCTGGATGCAGGCATCGAAGGACGTGGAATACGTCGGAGCTGTGTGTGTTTGGGGGGCTTAATAAACGGGTGAAAAGGAGCTTTTTGTTTTATTTAAAATAAAGGATTTTTCGGTGTTTGTGTTTATTCACTTTAATTTTAATCATGAAAACTGTCTCATAGGCGCTGCCATGATTAAAAAGCCGGGACTTAAATGGCGGCGATGCGCTGTTATTTAACTTCTTATTACCTGGACTGCCACTGCATCACGGCATCTGGAAGAGCCGGGGACACTCCGGGACCGCCGTTTAATGGATGCGACAGTCCTGCAGCAGCTGCGGGCTGATATTTCTTGGCTGTGGGAGGGGGGGTACATTAACGCTGTCCCTCGCTCTCCCCAGACTGAGAATACCGGTCCGCCACTGTGTGTTTACCGCGGCTGGACGGTAAAAATACAGCGGAGCCCACGTGTTTTTTTTTTCTATATGTACCGTTTGATTTCTGTGTGTATTCTATATGTCTGTGTCCTGTGTGTGAGTGTGATGTGTGTGTATTCTATATGGTCTCTGCGTGTGATCTGTGTGTGATTATTCTCTGCTCCGCTTCCTCTTCCTGTCATAATGACATCACTTCCCTGCAAACCGCAGGACAGTGATGAACATTACCGCGAAATACCGCAGGGAATAACGCAGGAAAACGCAATGAACCGCACAGAATTTGCTGCCTGCGTTATTCCCTGCGGGATTTCACGATTACATTCCAGTCAATGGAGTGGAAATCCCGCAGCTACCTGCGGAAAAGAAGTGACATGCAATTGTTTTCGCTGCGGGAATCCCGCAGCAAAACATGCAGCTGTCACAATCCGCATAGTGCGCACAGCATTTTTTTTTTCCATAGGTTTTTCCTTTAATAAAAATATTTTCTTTTATTTACCTCTCTCCAGCGATGCTGTCCTCCGGCTCTGCTGCCTCCCGCTCCTTATCGCCGCTTATTATACTCACTGAATATTCAGTGCGCTGAGGAAGCAGGAACAGCGCTGGGGACTTCAGTGCCGAGGACCGCATCGCTGGGTGAGTATACAGCAGAGTGTGTGTGTGTACATGCATGTGCGGTATGTGTGTATGCGCTCGGTGTATCCATGTGTGTCTGCTGTGTGTGTATATACATGCATGTGTGCTATGTGTGACACGGACGTCTGAAAGCAGCCGTACACTGTGTACAGGACAGTGGCTGCGCTGCAACTTCCTGGTCACATGACAACATGTGATCGGAGCTTGTCGCGCAGCAAACTGTAGTGTACACAGTGCACGGGAGCGTGCCGACAAAGGTGGAGAAAAGGTAACTATTTAAAAGCGACAGTGCCGACGTGTGCGGGACCTGGGGTAAGCTAGTTTACATCGGGTAACTAAGGAAAGCGGTTTTCTATAGTTTACCCGATGTGTACTATAGTTTACCAGCCTACGCTGGCTCCGGCACACGTGTGCCAGCAGGCGGGGTAAGCTAGTGGCTTTTCTCCACTTAGTCCTGCCGGTGTGGGCTTCCGGGGCTGCAGCAGTCACCTGGGAGTCGGGCGTCTCCGTGTGGGTTCGGGGAATGCAATGCGGGGGGCGGGGCCAGGGCGAGCATCCAATGCGTAAGGGGGCGGGGGCCTGGCCGAGCGCCCAATACGTGCAGGAGGCCGGGGCAAGAAGCCAATCCGTGCAGGGGGCGGGGCCAGGCCGAGGCGAGCGGCCAATCTGTGCGGGGGGCTCAGCACCTGGGAGTCGGGCGTTCTCCGTGTGGGTTCGGGGAATGCGTGCGGGGGGCGGAGCCAGGGCGAGCATCCAATGCGTGAGGGGGCGGGGCCTGGCCGAGCGCCCAATACGTACAGGGGGCCGGGGTGAGAGGCCAATCTGTGCGGGGGGCGGGGCCAGGCCGAGCCAACAAGCCAATCCATGCGGGGGGCGGGGCCATGCCGAGCCCAGCGGCCAATCCGCTGGTTGTCACTGTAACGACACAATTTTGGAGCAAGACAGACAGACAGACAGAATAAGGCAATTATATATATAGATTATATAGGTACTTGAGTGAACCAAATGAGCATTTCAGTAATAACAAGAAGGATTTGCGGGGCACTACTTCCACTGAGGACTGTCCACATCAAACAACCAGCGGCTAGTTGCAGAAAGCACACACGGTGCTATTGATCTCTGCTGTGACTAGAGAAAACTTCCAGGTCGGACTATGCTGAATACAGCTACGGGGTGCTTGTTCCAAAAGCATCAGAGCATGAAACATTAAGCAAAGGGAGAAAAAAGGAACAGCACTCACCGGTAATTGCTGTGAAGTATTCAGGTTTATTTCATGGTCGGAGGATACATGCTTCGGCGTTACAGGGAGGGAATGAGGATGGTTAGCACAAAAAGACTACGGCCGTTTCGCCCCTGTAGGTGGGGCTTCGACGGGTCTTACCAGTAACGCCGAAGCATGTATCCTCCGACCATGAAATAAACCTGAATACTTCACAGCAATTACCGGTGAGTGCTGTTCCTTTTTTCTCCCTTTGCCAAATGAGCATTTCAATTTGCTTTATTGAGTATCGAGCACTCAAGTCCTTTTGTGCTCGTCCATTACTAGTCCTAACTCTTTAGGGTGCTTTACACGCTGCGACATCGCTAATGATATATCGTCGAGGTCCCGTCGTTCGTGGGACATTTGATCGCTGCCGTAGCGAACATTATCCTACGGCAGCGTCTCTATGCCTTGACCCTAGGAGCGACGTTTCCCAAACGATCAGCGCAAAACTGGCAAAAATAAATTGATCTGTTGACAC